>NW_019943083.1:100961-109353 GCF_002910315.2 Salvelinus sp. IW2-2015
TTCAGACTACCATTGTTTTGGGAAATAGGGACGTGTCTGTCTTTTCACCAAATATCTCAAAATGTATGTATTTGAATGGTTTTAAGTTCTACACCATTTAAAATCAGGATAAACTATTATTTATAAATGATTTTACCAATTTCTGATAGCTAAAACGTCAAACAAAACAAACAAAACTTATGGAACTCTGAGTGTGTCCCATTGTTTCCAGTAGGGGAAATATAGGTATGTCTTTATTTTACATAATATCTCGCAATGTGTATATTTGAATTTTTCAAGTCGGACACCATTTAATCACGATAATCTCCTCTTTCTAATTGTGTAATGCTGGGCAGCGTACTCCGTTGTCATCAAACGCTAGCCCCGAAATACTTTTTTCCCTTGGAAAGCTGAGCTCCCCCCTTGTTTTCTTATGGAGAGGCATGCTGGTATATTTCGCAATTGTGGTATATATATATATATATATTTCAAGTGACCATTATAAATCAGGATAATCTTCTCTTTCTAATGACACAAGGTTGAGTGAGCAGCGTACTCTGCGTTCATCGATCGCTAGACCAGAAATAGTCAAAGGTTACAATTTGTTTCCACTCCTCTTATACAGACATTAACACACTTGGCACCATCGATGTATCCGTACCTGTTTTACTTTCTACACCAGTTGTTATTTTTCAGTTTCGTCCTGAACAGACTGTAGTGGTCAAATAAAAAAGGGTGACATTTTTTCGGTGCCATTTAGGGAAATTCAATTCTAAGGATCATTCCAGTCAGAAGAGACGTTTTTAATTAATTTGCTATTCCCTGGCGCTAGTGTTCGTTCCTCAACCAACGTTTATTGGCCGTTTTTCAGCCTTGGGTGAATTTTGACTCGTTCTAACCCTAACATGCACCGATAGTATCCCTAGCCATGCATGCATCCTCCCCGATAGTATCCCTAGCCATGCATGCGTCCTCACGGATAGTATCCCAGCCATGCATGCGTCCTCACGGATAGTATCCCTAGCCATGCATGCGTCCTCACCGATAGTATCCCTAGCCATGCATGCGTCCTCACGGATAGTATCCCTAGCCATGCATGCGTCCTCACGGATAGTATCCTAGCCATGCATGCGTCCTCACGGATAGTATCCCTAGCCATGCATGCGTCCTCACGGATAGTATCCCTAGCCATGCATGCGTCCTCACGGATAGTATCCCTAGCCATGCATGCGTCCTCACCGCAGTCTCCTAGCCATGCATGCGTCCTCACCGCTAGTCTCCCTGGCCATGCATGCATCATCTCCATACCTTTCACGTTTGTCCCAGCTATATGTCGGTGGATCCTCCGTTGTATTGCTGCAGGGGTCAATGGTTGTTGGCGTTACTACTGCTGTTCGTCTTCTCTTCCACCGTTGTCGGAGTAGGTTCCTTTTCGGTGTTTTCTCTTGGAGTTTTTGAGAACCAGCAACCCATTTTGTCCTTTTAACAATAAACCAATCAAACGGGTATAGGAAAATATGATAAGAGTCTGTCCCCAGAAGATTTCTCGCTTACGTTGTATAAAATGTACAGGTATTTCGGTCTTCTTGCCTCCTCTGTTTCTGGCTTCTTATCACGTACTCGTTACATGTCTTTCGTTTGAGCTTCCCTTTTCCCTACACAGTTCAACAGCCAATCAATACTTTGCAATCCGTTACTTAGTAACAGCGAATCACAGTACAACAACAGTCTGGGAGGGGGCAACGTGGACAATGTCAGCCAATCAAATCAGTGTTCTACTTTGGAGCTGGGCGTTGTTTTAGCCGCGCTCAGTATGCAGGGTGGTAAACAGTGAGGGGTTTCGATTATCTGGCCGGGGTTACCGCCTGTGTGAGGGGTTTAAACGGTGAAAGGTGATTGTATTCGTTTTGGAACCGGCTGCTTCCCGGGCACGAGCAAAGTGCCGGTTCAAACCCAAAACGAAAAATCTCAAAACAAATGTGACGTATTCTAGGATAGATTGAGCACGTGGAGTAATGACTAAAATGGTGTATTCGCATGCAAAAGTGATTGTTTTGATAATTACGTTATCTGCCTCCAATGAAAACGAGTTAAAAAATCGAACGTATATGTTAATAAAATATAAAGTGTATGTTTCTGGACTATGCACCATGCGCCTTGTTGACAACATGACTGAATGGCTCAGATTATTGTTCAGCATGGGAAGACTGCCTTCCTCAACGTTTTTCTGTCCAGTCACGAGCCATAGACCCATAGACCCGTACACCTCGGCTCAGGTTAATAGACTCATAGACCCGTACACCTCGCTCAGGTAATAGACCATAGACCGTACGACCCGGCTCAGGTTAATAGACTCATAGACCCTACCTCGGCTCAGGTAATAGAAAGACCGTACACCTCGGCTCAGGTTAATCGACCCGTACACCGCGGCTCAGTAATAGACCTGACCTACAGCCCGGTTTAGACCATAGACCCGTAACGTCGGCTCAGTTAAGTAGACATAGACCTCACCTCGGCTCAGGTTAATAGACCCATAGACCGTACACCCGGCTCAGGTTATAGACCATAGACCCTACACCTCGCTCAGTTAATAGACGCCAACCTCGGCTCAGGTTATAGACCCTAGACCGTACACCGCGGCTCAGGTTAATAGACCCATAGACCCGTACACGCGGCTCAGGTTAATAGACCCATAGACCCGTACACCTCGGGTCAGGTTAATAGACCCGTACACCCGGCTCAGGTTAATAGACCCATAGACCCGTACACCTCGGCTCAGGTTAATAGACCCATAGACCCGTACACCTCGGCTCAGAGTTAATAGACCCATAGACCTGTATCACCCTCGGCTCAGGTTAATAGACCCATAGACCCTAGCGTACAGAGTCTCGATGAAACCGGCGTTCAGCGCTTCATATAGACCCATAGACCCGTACGGTCAGGTAATACACCCGTAACGGGTCAGTTAATAGACTCCGCCGTTATGCCTAAGACCGTAATAGACCCATAGACCCGGTACACCGCGGCTCAGGTTAATAGACCCATAGACCCGTACACCTCGGCTCAGGTTAATAGACCCATAGACCCGTACACCTCGGCTCAGGTTTAATAGACCCCAACCCGTACACCTCGGCTCAGGGTAATAGACCCATAGACCCGTACACTCGCGCTCAGGTTAAAGACCCATAGACCCGTACACCGCGGCTCAGGTTAATAGACCCATAGACCCGTACACCTCGGCTCAGGTTAATTGACCCATAGACCCGTACACCTCGGCTCAGGTTAATAGACCCATAGACCCGTACACCTCGGCTCAGGTTAATAGCCCATAGACCCTACACTCCGGCTCAGGTTAATAGACCCATAGACCCGTACACCGCGCTCAGGTAATAGACCCATAGACCCGTACACCGCGGCTCAGGTTAATAGACCCATAGACCCGTACACCTCGCTCAGGTTAATAGACCCATAGACCCGTACACCTCGGCTCAGGTTAATAGACCCATAGACCCGTACACCTCGGCTCAGGTTAATAGACCCATAGACCCGTACACCTCGGCTCAGGTAATAGACCCATAGACCCGTACACCTCGGCTCAGGTTAGACCCATAGAACCCGTACACCGCGGCTCAGGTTAATAGACCCATAGACCCGTACACCTCGGCTCAGGTTAATAGCCCATAGACCCGTACACCTCGGCTCAGGTTAATAGACCCATAGACCCGTACACCCGGCTCAGGTTAATAGACCCATAGACCCGTACACCTCGGCTCAGGTAATAGACCCATAGACCCGTACACCGCGGCTCAGGTTAATGACCCATAGACCCGTACACCCGGCTCAGGTTAATAGACCCATAGACCCGTACACCTCGGCTCAGTTAATAGACCCATAGACCCGTACACCTCGGCTCAGGTTAATAGACCCATAGACCCGTACACCTCGGCTCAGGTTAATAGACCCAAGACCCGTACACCCGGCTCAGGTAATAGACCCATAGACCGTACACCGCGGCTCAGGTTAATAGACCCATAGACCCGTACACCTCGGCTCAGTTAATAGACCCATAGACCCGTACACCTCGGCTCAGGTTAATAGACCCATAGACCCGTACACCTCGGCTCAGGTAATAGACCCATAGACCGTACACCTCGGCTCAGGTTAATAGACCCATAGACCCGTACACCGCGGCTCAGGTTAATAGACCCATAGACCCGTACACCGCGGCTCAGGTTAATAGACCCATAGACCCTACACCTCGGCTCAGGTTAAGACCCATAGACCCGTACACCTCGGCTCAGGTTAATAGACCCATAGACCCTACACCTCGGCTCAGGTTAATAGACCCATAGACCCGTACACCTCGGCTCAGGTTAATAGACCCATAGACCCGTACACCCGCGGCTCAGGTTAATAGACCCATAGACCCGTACACCGCGCTCAGGTTAATAGACCCATAGACCGTACACCCGGCTCAGGTTAATTAACCCGTACACCTCGGCTCAGGTTAATAGACCCATAGACCCGTACACCTCGGCTCAGGTTAATAGACCCATAGACCCGTACACCGCGGCTCAGGTTAATAGACCCATAGACCCGTACACCTCGGCTCAGGTTAATAGACCCATAGACCCGTACACCTCGCGCTCAGGTTAATAGACCATAGACCCGTACACTCGCGCTCAGGTAATAGACCCATAGACCCGTACACCTCGGCTCAGGTTAATAGACCCATAGACCCGTACACCTCGGCTCAGGTTAATAGACCCGTACACCTCGGCTCAGGTTAATAGACCCATAGACCGTACACCCGGCTCAGGTAATAGACCCATAGACCCGTACACCGCGGCTCAGGTTAATAGACCCATAGACCCGTACACTCGGCTCAGGTTAATAGACCCATAGACCCGTACACCTCGGCTCAGGTTAAATAGACCCGTACACCGCGGCTCAGGTTAATAGACCCATAGACCGTACACCGCGGCTCAGGTTAATAGACCCATAGACCCGTACACCCGGCTCAGGTTAATAGACCCATAGACCGTACACTCGCTCAGGTAATAGACCCATAGACCCGTACACCTCGGCTCAGGTTAATAGACCCGTACACCGCGGCTCAGGTTAATAGACCCATAGACCCGTACACCTCGGCTCAGGTTAATAGACCCATAGACCCGTACACCGCGGCTCAGGTTAATAGACCCATAGACCCGTACACCGCGGCTCAGGTTAATGACCCATAGACCCGTACACCTCGGCTCAGGTTAATAGACCCATAGACCCGTACACCTCGGCTCAGGTTAATAGACCCGCTACACCTCGGCTCAGGTTAATAGACCCATAGACCCGTACACCTCGGCTCAGTAATAGACCCATAGACCCGTACACCCGGCTCAGGTTAATAGACCCATAGACCCGTACACCTCGGCTCAGGTTAATAGACCCATAGACCCGTACACCTCGGCTCAGGTTAATAGACCCATAGACCCGTACACCTCGCTCAGGTTAATAGACCCGTACACCTCGGCTCAGGTTAATAGACCCATAGACCCGTACACCGCGCTCAGGTTAATAGACCCATAGACCCGTACACCTCGGCTCAGGTTATAGACCCATAGACCCGTACACCTCGGCTCAGGTTAATAGACCCATAGACCCGTACACCTCGGCTCAGGTTAATAGACCCATAGACCCGTACACCCGGCTCAGGTTAATAGACCCATAGACCCGTACACCGCGGCTCAGGTTAATAGACCCATAGACCCGTACACCTCGGCTCAGGTTAATAGACCCATAGACCCGTACACCTCGGCTCAGGTTAATAGACCCGTACACCGCGGCTCAGGTTAATAGACCCATAGACCCGTACACCTCGGCTCAGGTTAATAGACCCGTACACCTCGGCTCAGGTTAATAGACCCATAGACCCGTACACCGCAGCTCAGGGTTAATAGACCCATAGACCCGTACACCTCGGCTCAGGTTAATAGACCCATAGACCCGTACACCTCGGCTCAGGTAATAGACCCATAGACCCGTACACCTCGGCTCAGGTTAATAGACCTCCGTCAATGATGTATATAAATCATTGGTGATTTAAAAAAAAAAAAAAAACGTTTTTTTTTTTTTTTTTACATTTCTGTTTGTTGTTATGTGGGATTTTGACAGGTGATGATGCAGACGATGCGTCATGCAGTCTGTTTAGCTCTTTCCTGACGTACTGTACATGGGTGGCTCAGTTATGGTATACCTTTATGTGTCAAACAAAACAACATGCTTGTTAGCTAACAACTTAATTAAGCTACTTGTCCATTCTAATTATAGGCTGCGGCCTATGCCTATTTATACACACTCACTGTAACATAACGGGGCGTGTTGCTGCTTCTGAACAAAGGTGTAGAACCACATAGCTTTTGGACCTCTTAGCATCACGATAAAACAAACGTTAATTCATTCTCCAGTCACAAACAACTAGGTTATTCTGTCTATCTGAACATGTCACATGATCATTTGGTATGGAGGCCTGTTTGACATTCACAAGAGAACAAACGGGCCTGCAGCATGTCTCCGACACCTCCTGCTGTATTGTCTCTGTACAGGCTGCCACATTTAGTTATTTTTATCGCTTTGGTACTATTTTTCACAAGAATGTGGTAGAATTTCACAACTGATCATCAAAAACTGAAAGCACATTTTCAATTGACTAAAGTACAACACTCAACATCTCACAGTAACTTTGTCACCAAACCTAATGAGTGTTTCATCTAGAAATACCTTTCATGTATTATACAATGCAACGCTCACAACACGTTTCATATGATTCTCTTCTCATTTGTTTGAATACATTTAACCATCATTTAATCCAACTGCGCTTAATGGTTAATCACTTAACCATTTGGTAAACCTATAGATTAAAAAAAAAAAAATTCTACTATATATGGATTTTGAGAACTACATAAATAAAATGTGTGTAAAGTATAAACATTTAAATGACATGTACTGTATGATACATGATAGCCATACATAATGACTACTCGTTATTGATAATTGATTTCACACGGTGGTAACCACAATTGGTCACCATATATTCAATCTCTCCCTGTCCCAGTCTGCTGTCCCCACATGCTTCAAGATGGCCACCATTGTCCCTGTTCCCAAGAAAGCAAAGGTAACTGAACTAAATGACTATTAGACTGTTGCACTCACTTCTGTCATCATGAAGTGCTTTGAGAGACTAGTCAAGGATCATATCACCTCCACCTTACCTGATACTCTAGACCCACTTCAATTTGCTTACCGCCCCAATAGGTCCACAGACGATGCAATCGCAACCACACTGCACACTGCCCTAWCCCATCTGYACAAGAGGAATACCTATGTCAGAATGCTGTTCATTGACTACAGCTCAGCATTCAACACCATAGTACCTTCCAAGCTCATCATTAAGCTCGGGGCCTGGGTCTCAACCCCGCCCTGTGCAACTGGGTCCTGGACTTCCTGACGGTCGCCCCCCAGGTGGTGAGGTAGGAAACAACATCTCCACTTCGCTGATCCTCAACACAGGGGCCCCACAAGGGTGTGTGCTCAGCCCCCTCCTGTACTCCCTGTTCACCCACGACTGCGTGGCCACGCACGCCTCCAACTCAATCATCAAGTTTGCAGACGACACAACAGTGGGAGGCCTGATTACCAACAATGACGAGACAGCCTATAGGGAGGAGGTGAGGGCCCTGGCGGAGTGGTGCCTGGAAAAAAACCTCTCTTAACATCAACAAAACGAAGGAGCTGATCGTGGACTTCAGGAAACAGCAGAGGGAACACGCCCCTATCCACAGCGACAGGACCGCAGTGGAGAAGGTGGAAAGCTTCAAGTTTCTCGGCATACACATCACTGACAACCTGAAATGGTCCACCCACACAGACAGTGTGTTAAAGAAGGCGCAACAGCGCCTCTTCAACCTCAAGAGGCTGAAGAAATTCGTCTTGGCCCCAAAGACCCTCACAAACTTTTACAGATGTACAATTGAGAGCATCCTGTCAGGCTGCACTGCCTGCAACCGCAGGGCTCTCCAGAGGGTAGTGAGGTCTGCCCAACGCATCACCGGGGGCACACTACCTGCCCTCCAGGACACCTACAGCACCCGATGTCACCGGAAGGCCWAAAATATCATCAAGGACATCAACCACACGAGCCACTGCCTGTTCACCCTGCTTCCATCCAGAYGGCGAGGTCAGTTCAGGTGCATCAAAGCAGGGACAGAGAGACTGAAAAACAGCTTRTATCTCAAGGCCATCAGACTGTTAAATGGCCATCACTAGGCGGCTACCACCCGGTTAATCAACCCTGTACCTTCGAGGCTGCTGCCCTACACCAGAGGGAGGGAGGCAGATTGCAGGGAACTGTTTTGTCTAA
>NW_019943083.1:110101-119233 GCF_002910315.2 Salvelinus sp. IW2-2015
GCTAATGAATTGCGGGCCGTCGTCGTTGACCATGGGTAAACAGAGGCCTTACCGTGGCAGAGGCTGACAGATTAGTTCACTTCAATCTAAAAGACCAACGTGCAATCGATCATGAGAACATTTCACCAAATAAACAGGTAAGTATGCAGGATATGTACAATGCTTTACCATTACATTTACAGTAAATTACATATTGTAATGCATGTAAATTCACAACACATGTTACAGTGTTCATCTCTCTCGTGGCAGTAGGGGGCAGTAGGGGTGACCAGGGATGTTCTCTGTTTAGTGAGTCCTCCAGATCAGAGGCAGTAGGGGTGACCAGGGATGTTCTCCTGATAAGTTTGTTGAATTGGGACCATTTACCTGTCCAAATTGTAACGAGTAATTTTGCGTATCAGGGAAAATGTAAGGAGTAAAAAGTACATTATTTTCTTTAAAAATGTAGTGAAGTAAAAGTAAAAGTTGCCAAAAATATAAATAGTAAAGTTAAGTACAGACACCCAAAAACTACTTAAGTAGTACTTTTACTTAAGTACTGTACACAACTGATTACACCACTGATGGGTACATTATATTAGGTAACATCCAGACCAGAAAGTGAAAAAACAAGATACAGAAATACAATACAGCGATGACACCACTTACTTAAAAGAACACACAGAACTACAGTCAAACTTACTACAGTACTTACAACAGTAACTAACTCAGAACTTATACAGTAACTTAACTACAGAACTTAACACAGTAAACTTAAACGTAATTAACTACAGTAAACTTAACTACAGTTAACTTAACTACAGTAATTTAACTACAGTAAACTTAACTACAGTAACTTAACTACAGTAAACTTAACAACAGTAAACTTAACTACAGAACTTATTACAGTAAACTTAACTACAGTAACTTAAACTACAGTAAATTAACTACAGTAAACTTACTACAGTAACTACCAGTAACTAACTACAGTAACTTAACTACAGTAAACTATTACAGTAACTTTACAGTAAATTAACTACAGTAAACTTAACTACAGTAAACTTAACTACAGTAACTTAACTACAGTAAACTTAACTACAGTAAACTTAATTACAGTAACTTACTACAGTAAACTTACTACAGTAAATTAACTACAGTAAACTATTACAGTAAATTAATACAGTAACTTAATACAGTAAACTTAACTACAGTAAATTAACTACAGTAAACTAAACAGTAAACTTAACTACAGTAAACTTAACTACAGTAAACTTAATACAGAAACTAACACGTAAACTTAACTACAGTAACTTAATACAGTACTTAACTACAGTAAACTAAACTACAGTAAAATTAACTACAGGACTTAACTACAGCAAACTCTAAGTAAACTTAATCAGAACTTAATACAGCAACTAACTACAGTACTAATACAGTTAAAACTTAACTACAGTAAACTTAACTACAGTAAACGTAACTACAGTAAACGTAACTGAGGTAGACACTCTGGATATTTTGTTCCAGCTACCTACTGCTTATTCAGCCCAAAATCTGATGAGTTGTCATTTTCTAAAGGAAAACAACCTTTAAGAAGAAATGACAAAAGGAAATCTCCATTTCCTGTTTTGTGACGTGGTGAAACTGTCAAACTGCAGCGCTAGGATTAGGCAGTTTGATAGGCTATAAAACAATAGTGAAATCTAGTGAAAATATGTCTGGATTAAATGGATGAGTATGAGTTTATCTATTCTTCTCCCTATTAAACCCAAATGAACATTGGTGATTTTTGACTTTCATCCAAGGGGTCTCTACAACTTTAGCTGGAGTGGGTCCTCAGAAAGGTGGTGTTCCTTTAAAACGTTGAACTACAGTTCAGCGTTTCTCTGCTCTAAYCTGAGTTCATAACCAAATGGGAAAGTGGCAATTACCAGTTGTGAAGTCGTAAATATGAGTTGAGTACATTCACATTTTGAACTTGGAAATACCATCAAACATGGAAGTCATTAGAAGGCTTGTGAAAGTTTTGCTATTTTTTGCCCATAAAATGTACGCCCAGAGCTATTATCACTTTCTGAATCAAAAGGAAGATGAACAGAATCAATTTTGTATCAACAATTTTGTATTTTGTTCTTACCATAAACAACAACTGGCGGAGACGCCGCCATACTTGCTGTCTTTTTTGTTGACAAATGACGTCAGAAAGGTGCAAGTCAAGTAGGAAACACAGGATGATATGCCCCGTTCAAGACATCTGGGAACTCGAAGAAAAAACTAGCTCCGACTGGGAAGAATCGTTTTTGAACTGTCATCTACAGTAACTCGGGAATTCCAAGTCGGAAACTCAGGCATCATCCTAGAGCTCCGACTTACCGACCTGAAGATCAGTAAATTCATGATTTTACCTCCGTTTTATTCAGAGTTCCCAGTTGTCTTGAAAGCACCAATAGAGTTTCCCTTGCCTGACAGGTTTCCTGAAAACTCATCCTGAATTTAATTATGCTGCTCTTTCGATCCCACCACACACCAGTCTGAACCTACCATCTTGAAGTAGTTTACCATACACCAGTCTGGACCTACCACCTTGAAGTAGTTTACCACACACCAGTCTGAACCTACCACCTTGAAGTAGTTTACCACACACCAGTCTGAACCTACCACCTTGAAGTAGTTTACCATACACCAGTCTGGACCTACCACCTTGAAGTAGTTTTTGCTGACGTCAAAATGACTTGATTCAGTTTCTGGAACCAATCAGAACGGTTTGAATGTGTGTTTTTTTTCTCCAGTCATATGCTCGTATTTATGAAATTATGAGATGTTGTGAATGTAGCAAAACATGGTTGATGAATAGCAAAAATGTTTTGGCAGTAATCAACCATGTTTTGTTAGTCTTCAACCATGTTTTGTTAGTCATCAACCATGTTTTGTTAGTCATCAACCATGTTTTGTTAGTCATCAACCATGTTTTGTTAGTCATCAACCATGTTTTGTTAGTCTTCAACCATGTTTTGTTAGTCTTCAACCATGTTTTGTTAGTCATCAACCATGTTTTGTTAGTCATCAACCATGTTTTGCTAGTCTTCAACCGTGTTTTGCTAGTCTTCAACCATGTTTTGTTAGTCTTCAACCATGTTTTGTTAGTCTTCAACCATGTTTTGCTAGTCTTCAACCATGTTTTGCTAGTCTTCAACCGTGTTTTGCTAGTCTTCAACCATGTTTTGTTAGTCTTCAACCGTGTTTTTGCTAGTCATCGTCATCAACCATGTTTTGCTAGTCATCTTGTCATTAACCATCAATTTATAATCCTCAACCATATTTGCTAGTCATCAACCAGGTGTCGTTGGTGAAGAGTCTGAGGAAACACGGTGGTAGGAACCACGTTCCTGACTTCCTAGAGTGTCCTATAAGGGTGAAAGAGGTCACAGCAACTAGGATCAAGGCTATCCATTAGGTCTCCTAGGAGGCAAACGCTGAAGGAGCGAGTGGAGATGAGATGGTAGTGGATTCCCTGTAGTAAATGTAATACATCAGAGGGATCCTAAAATACTAATAGTGAAGAAGGTGGACTTTGTTGCGATAAATTGCACTGGACAAAATTATAACAAATAGAATAACTAGATATCATTGTGAAGGTGGCGAAAACATTTTTGGATCTCCAGGACTTCACGGCTGAAGCGTTGCAGGGAAAGCTGGATGAAGATGTCCCCCTGTGTGGGGATCGGAGTAGACATTTTAATCCGACTGAAGGAGTACATTTTTTGTATATTTTGTTGCTTATGGAATATTAGGTGTATGTTTTTTCCCCCTTCCCCCTTCCCCTATTATTACAACTTTCAGTTTTCACCCCATCCAGTAGGTGGCGGCATGCACCTCTAACATCTGTTTGCTGACCGCCATAATACCAGAAGAAGACGGAGACATTTTTTTGACATTTAAAAAAAAAAAAAAAAAAATCATTTTTAAAATGTTGTATGACAAAGTATAATGGATCTATATTATAGTCCATTTGGGGCAGTCGGAGCATATTATGAATAAACATGGAGTGGGTGATTACACAGGCCTTCTGGAAGATCTGGTGAAGGACAAGATGATGGACATGAAGAGAAAGTGAACAGTGGAAATGTTTATGAGGGAATATGGAATGAAGGATTTCACAGAACCTTTGGAAGAACTTGAGGAAACTGAGAGTGAAGAGAGTGAGAATGAATTAGATGTGGTGGCAGGTGTGAGAATGACTTAGATGTGGTGGCAGGTGCAGTGATGACTGTTGAGAAGAAGATGAGTGTAGAGGGAAGCAGTTTGTCGAGGAAGGTTGGAGTCAAGGGCAAAAAGCAGAATACGTGTTCCAGAAGCTCAGAGATGGAACCGGACGAGAGCGGGGATGAAATTCCTGCAGTGAGGACCGCCGAGATCGGGCCTCTGTCCGAGGATGTAAAGGATGACTCTGGCCCAGCACAGAAAATGTTGTATGCTGAAGAAGTGAAGTGAGTGGTAGAGGAAGATGGGTACAGGGTGAGGGATCCTGAGAGGATTCCTGTGAGTTTACTGCTGAACATTTGCAGGGGGTGTTGAGTGGTAGTGTTCTGTCGTCCCAGACGCTTGGTCTGGAGTAGGATTAGAGAAGGTTAAATAGTGGAATGGGGTGGTGTTTTTACTGAGGGCTAATACTTGTCAGGGTCATTTTTAATTTTCTTGTTATTGTAGGTATGCCGTGAATGGCCTCACACTCCAGTACAGTAGGGGGCGATGTATGCACATTCAATTAGATGCGAGCCGCCAACACAATCCCAAAGAAGAAGAATAAGCCTAGAGGCGGTGCAGTAAAAGAAGAAGAGGCGGTCCGGCTCATCTAACTGCACCATGGATGCTGCTGTTGCCAAAAAACCAAAGCTATGCAGATTCTTCTTTCRTTTGGAAAAGCAATTGATGTTATTTCCCATTTTAATTCTGCTGATAAACCAGGCCTCTAAAATGAACGCCGAGGACGGCGTTATGGAGGAACTGGCATCTGAGAAAGAGGCAGAAGAAAGTCATCGACAGGACAGTGTGAATTTATTGACATTCATTTTACTGCTGACATTAACAATTCTGACCATTTGGCTTTTCAAACACAGAAGAGTTCGTTTTCTCCATGAGACCGGGTTGGCAATGATATACGGTAAGGGTCGACACATTCATCTGTCAGACGTTTGCAACGCATGTAACTTTGCCAACCCAACCCCCTAATCCCCGTATGAATGATGCCAACTCACGTCGGTGATTATTAGTGCGGCTCTATGTCACATTGAACCATGACGAGTTAGTTTCAATTGATCATTATTGTAGATGCATTGTTGACAGTTAAAATGTTACGGTATTACATGATGCGCCATTTAGCGCTCATTCGCAGTCCTAATTGGTTCAGATGGGAGTGACAATCTCTGGAATGTGCTACACAGTATTTAGATTGGGCATCACATTTCTGCATAGATACCCACAGAACCGTGTTCCTATGCCACCAACAGATAACAATATATTGCAGGTTGGACTTTATTGGTATAGCCTGAATCACATTGCGCTATAGGCTAGTAGGCCTAATCATGAATTTTACTTGACATATTAGCAGATAAATTGTATAACGTCATGGCCTGGGTTTACAACTACTGTGTTGACTCATTCATTACCCATAGTAGCTTGTAGTAACTGCTCCATATCATGGAATACATATATATATATATATATCTGCCATGGGATACAGTCAGTGTGGCGCAACTACAATACAAACATCACCTGATGCATCTGAAAATGTGCTTCTCACTCTGCTGAGTCAAGACATGCCAATGTGATGTGAATCAAGAGCCTATCCTCCTGAGAGGATTTCAGTTTCTCAAACCCCGGTTGAAGGAGGGAACATTCGTTTTACAGGCTCCTGATCAATCGTGCAATTTTGTGTTTTTTTTTTCTCGCAGATTGTAATTATTTTTTTTACCTTAATTTCCTATGACCGAGAATAGTATTTGGACATCAGAACAGCGCTCACTAAACTTGATTATGAATGAGGATTTCTACTTCAACCAGGCTCAAATTCCCAACGCTGAAATATAGAAGAGGCTGTGTTATAGAGGTCCGTGTGCGGAATACCTGACGAGACTGACGTCGGCGAGTGGATAAACTCCCTCCGTTCTGTTGGCGAACGTGCAGTCACATGAGAACGGCGCCGGAGGGGACGGCTGCCATTTTACAGACTCCTAACTAATTGTGCTATTTGGTGTGTTTTTGTTGCTCCAAGACAAGGCCTAAATCGCCTTCATTCGCAATAAGAAAATACAGGGGGCGCAGATCAGGGTGCCTTGGGGAATCTGTCGGCGAGTGGGTAACCCGCCTCTACCATCCGTTCTATTGGCCAAAGTGCAATCACTGGAGAATAAACTGGATGAGCTCCGTTCAAGACTATCCTACCAACAGGACATTAAAAACTGTAATATCTTATGTTTCACCGAGTCGTAGCTGAAAGACGACATGGATAATATACAGTTGGCTGGGTTTTCGTGCATCGGCAGGACAGAACAGCTATGTTCGGTAAGACGAGGGGGGGGTGTCTATTTGTCAATAACAGCTGGTGCGCGATGTCAAATATTAAGGTAGTCTCGAGGTATTGCTCGCCTGAGGTAGAGTACCTCATGATAGGCTGTAGACCACACTATCTACCAAGAGAGTTTTAATCAAAAWTTTTCATAGCCGTCATACTAATGCAGGAAGTACCAGTGACTCACTCAATACGGAAGTGGTCAGATGACGCGGATGCTACGCTACAGGGCTGTTTTTCTAGCACAGACTGGAATATGTCAAAAGCATTAAGGAGTATACCCCCTCAGTCACTGGCTTCATATTGACACTTTGCTTATTTGATGGTTCGTCTGAGGGCATAGCGGGATTTCTTATAAGCGTCCAGATTAGTGTCCCGCTCCTTGAAAGTGGCAGCTGTAGCCTTTAGCTCGGTGCGGATGTTGCCTGTAATCCATGGTTTCTGGTTGGAATATGTACGTACGGTCACTGTGGGGACGACGTCGTCAATGCACTTATTGATGAAGCCGATGACTGAGGTGGTATACTCAATACCATAGTCAGGATTGAGGCAAAGATGAARAGAGCAAAGTACAGAGAGATCGTTGATGAAAACCTGCCGCAGAGCACTCTGGACCTCAGACTGGGGTGAAGGTTCACCTTCCAACAGGACAACGACCCTAAGCACACAGCTTAGACAATGCAGGAGTGGCTTAGGGACAAGTCTGTGAGTGGCCCAGCTAGAGCCCGGACTTGAACCCGATCTAACATCTCTGGAGAGACCTGAAAATAGCTGTGCAGCGACGCTTCCCATCCAACCTGACAGAGCTTGAGAGGATCTGCAGAGAAGAATGGGAGAAACTCCCCAAATACAGGTGTGCCAAGCCTGTAGAGTCATACCCAAGAAGACTCGAGGCTGTAATCGCTGCCAAAAGTGCCTCAACAAAGTACTGAGTAAAGGGTCTGAATACTTATGTCAATGTGATATTTCTGTTTAAATGTTTTTATAAATGTGCAAAAATGTCTAAACCAGTTTTTCTTTGTCATTATGGGGTATTTCTGTTTCTGTTATGGGGTATTTCTGTCGATTTAATGAGGGGAAAAAACTATTTAATCCATTTTACAATAAGTAACAAAATGTAGAAAAAGTCAAGTGGTCTGAATACTTTCAGAATGTACTGTGTATAGGATGAACCATGACTAGAATATAGTATATACATTATAAAGTGGGTATAACAGTATGTAAACATTATTAAAGTGACCAGTGTTCAATGTCTGTGTACATAAAGCAACAGTTTCTAAAGTTCAGGGTAGAGTACCGGGTGGTAGCCGGCTAGTAACAGTGACTAAGTTCAGGGTAGAGTACCGGGTGGTAGCCGGCTAGTAACAGTGACTAAGTTCAGGGTAGAGTACCGGGTGGTAGCCGCCTAGTAACAGTGACTAAGTTCAGGGTAGAGTACCGGGTGGTAGCCGCCTAGTAACAGGGACTAAGTTCAGGGCAGAGGCAGGCTAATGGTGACTGTATAACAGTCTGATGAGATGGAGATAGAAGCTGTTTTTCAGTCTCTCGGTCCCTGCTTTGATGCACCTGTACTGACCTCGCCTTCTGGATGGTAGCGGGGTGAACAGGCCGTGGCTCGGGTGGTTGGGGTCCTTGATCTTCCTGGCCTTTCTGTGACACAAGATGCTGTAGATGTCTTGAAGGGCAGGCAGTGTGCCCAGAGTAGAAAAAAAATTCCACAGGACGGTAGAGCCCCAGGGACAGAGACAATCCACAGGACGGAAGAGCCCCAGGGACAGAGACAATCCACAGGACGGTAGAGCCCCAGGGACAGAGACAATCCACAGGACGGTAGAGCCCCAGGGACAGAGAGTGGGTGGTAGCCAGCGTAGTAAGTGACTAGTTTAGGGTGATCGGGTGGTAGCCGGTAGGTACAGTGATAAGTTCAGGGTAGAGTAGTGGTGGATAAGCCGTGTAAGTGATAGTTATAGGGTCGAGTAAGGGTGGTAGCGCTAGTACAAGTGCTAAGTTTAGGGTAGAGTAGCGGTTGGTAGCCGCTAGTAACAGGGATAAGTTCAGGGCAGAGCAGGCTATGGTGATGTATCAGTCTGATGAGATGGAGATAGAAGCTGTTTTTCAGTCTCTCGGTCCCTGCTTTGATGCCCTGTACTGACCTCGCCTTTCTGGATGGTAGCGGGTGAACAGGCCGTGGCTCGGGTGGTTGGGGTCCTTGATCTTTCCTGGCTTTCTGTGACACAGATGCTGTGGATGTTTGAAAGGGCAGGAGTGGTGCCCAGAGTAGAGAAAAATTCCACAGGAGGTAGAGCCCAGGGAAGAGAATCACAGGCAGCGTAGAGGCCCAGAACGAGACAATCAAGGAGTAGCGGACAGAGACAATCCAACAGGAGGTAGAGCCCAAGGGACAGAGATACAAATTCACAGGACTGTAGACCCAGGGACAGGAGTGACAATTCACAGGACGGTAGAGCCCAGGGAAGAGTGAATTAAGGACGGTAGAGCCCAGGGAGAGTACAATTAGGACGAGTAGAAGGCCCAGGGAAGAGAGCAATTCACAGGACGGTAGAGCCAGGGCAGTGCAATTCACAGGA
>NW_019943083.1:119258-130730 GCF_002910315.2 Salvelinus sp. IW2-2015
CGACACAGCCAAACAGGACGGTGTATAAGCCCCAGGACAGAGTGACAATTCACAGGACGGTAGAGCCCCAGGACAGAGTGACAATTCACAGACGGTAGAGCCCCAGGGACAGAAGTGACAATTCACAGGACCGGTAGAGCCCACAGGGAACAGAGACAATTCACAGGACGGTAGACCCCAGCGACAGAAGACCAATTTCACAGGACGGTAGAGCCCAGGCGACAGTGGCAATTCACACAGGACGGTAGAGCCCCAGGCGACAGTGCAATTTCACAATCTCTCTCTTGGTAGGACGGTAGAGCCCCAGGGACAGTGGCAATTCACAGGACGGTAGAGCCCCAGGGACAGAGACAATTCACAGGACGGTAGAGCCCCAGGGACAGACCATAGCATCCTAAGAGTTACTGTACTCCTTCTGTCTTACTGTATTCAATACAAGGCATCCAAACCTCATGAAAGTCACCTGGTAAACCCTTCATTTGAGTGTTAGTTACACCTCATCTCTCTCACTGCTAGGCCTATTTGTAGGTGAATTGTAGTCTGTTCTGTGATAGCATCCTTATGTGGACATCGGGACAACATTTGTGCTTTACTTGGGCAGGAACTCACCACAACTGAGTTCCCGGGACATCCAATTTTCTACTGCTTGAGTTCCTGATAGAATATTGGATAAAATGACCACCAGCACCTAATTCAGTCCTAGTCAAGCACCATGTTGCAGGAGAATAACACATATTGTCAGAAATAGAAACCGTTTCACATGGCATATGCCTCTTAGGTGTCATTAGTAGGATGGTTGCCACAGCCCGCTGGGGTTGCCTAGGGGACCAGAATCTGTCCGTCTATCTCTCTGCGTAGTCTGTGTGTGAGCCTGGCCCTCTTTGAGATGCCCTGCACACCGTCACCAGCTGGTCTTAGCTGGAGGACAGACAGACAGACGCAGCTGCCGTTTGTTGCTGAGACATGTCTGACTCTATGCCTAATACTGACTTAAGCAGTAATAATAATAATAATAAATAATGTAGCTAGTAATAATAATAATGTAGTTCGTAATAATAATAATAAATAATGTAGCTAGTAATAATAAGCTGAAATAAAATATCCCAGAAATGTTCCATTTGCACAAAAAGCTTATTTCTCTCAAATGTTGTGCTCAAATTAGTTTACATCCCTGTTAGTGAGCATTCCTCCTTTGCCAAGATAATCCATCCACCTGACATGTGTGGCATATCAAGAAGCTGATTAAACAACATGATCATTACACAGGTGCAACTTGTGCTGGGGACAATAAAAGGCGGTTTTGTCACACAACACAATGCCACAGATGTTTTGAGGGATTGTGCAATTGACATGTTGAGTGTAGGAATGTCCACCAGAACGGTTGCCAGAGAATTGAATGTCAATTTCTCTACCATAAGCCACCTCCAACCCGGTTTAAGAAATTTTGGCAGTGTAAAGATATTCTATCCTCGGTATATATCTCTCTCTCTCTCGCCCTCCCTCTCTCTCTCTCGCCTTCCCTTCCTCTCTCTCGCCCTCTCTCTCTCTCGCTCCCTCTCTCTCTCGCCCTCTCTCTCTCTCTCTCMTTCCCAGGACTGTTGGTAGGTGTGATCCTGCGTTATGGAATCCCAGCCACCAGCTACCACAAAAAAACTCCTCCCAGCTGTTCTCTTGAGGAGGGGCCAGTCAGTACGCTCCTACTGAACGTCAGTGGGAAGTTCTTTGAGTACACGCTGAAAGGAGAGATCAACTCGAGGGAGATACACAACGTGGAGCAGAATGACATGCTGCGTAAGGTAACATCACACACCAACACACACACACACCAATGTTGGAACAGAATGATATGCTGCACACTAATATAGTATGATAACCCCTCAACTACTGACTAAACACAACTGAACTGTATAACCCCCCCACCTACTGACTAAACACAACTGAACTGTATAACCCCCAACTACTGAACTGTATACCCCCCCCCAACTACTGAACTGTTAACCCTCCCCCCCCCCCCCAAACTACTGAACTGTATAACCCCCCCCCCCAACTACTGAACTGTATAACCCCCCCCCCCAACTACTGAACTGTATAACCCCCCCCCTACTGACTGTATAACCCCCCCCCAACTACTGCACTGTATAACCCCCCCCCAACTACTGACTGAAACAACTGAACTGTAATAACCCTCCCCCACATACTGACTAAACACAGCTTGAACTTGTCGAAAGGCATCCTGAAATCATTTTCAGAGTACAGTCAAACCCATTTCCATGTCATCCTCTGCATCCTAAATTGTCGTTGTCTGTACAGTCCAGGCTCGCTAGGTATTTGATCACAAGCAGCCCTTGTTGGCAGTGCTTTACAATGTAACCTCTTTTGTCATCAGGCTAATAGCAACTTGTTTATGATTGATCTGTTAACATGCATGTTTTTCTCCTAAATGTACAGGTTACTTTGACCCTGAAGTATTCTCAATATCTGTACCTCCAATCATTTTTCCATGCTGGATATAGTCTCAAAAAGGTAAGTGACAGCTTTAAACATTTGTATTTGTATTCTGTATTTTTTTTAAAAACTTTTTATTTAACGAGGCAAGTCGGTTAAGAACAATTCTATTACATGACTGCTACTGCAAACCTAACCCGACTGCCAAACCAACGTCGCTGCGACAGCACCAACCTCCCTAACCGGCGCACTGGACAAACCGTCCCCTAACTCGGACGAAACCTGGGCAAACCTCCCCTCCCCTAACCCTGGACGACGCTGGGCCAAACCCTCCCCTAACCCGACGACGCTGGGACAAACCCTCCCCTAACCTGGCGCGCTGGGCAAACGCATCTCGCCTACCACGGACGCTGGCAAACCTCCCCTAACCGACGACGCTGGGCCAAACCCTCCCTAACCGAACGACGCTGGGAAAACCCTCCCTAACCTGGCGACGCTGGGGCAAACCTCCCTAACCGACGACGCTGGCCAACACCCTCCCTAACCCAGACGACGCTGGGCAAACCCCCCCTAACCGAACGACGCTGGGACACACCTCCCTAACCCGAACGACGCTGGGACAAACCTCCTAACCTGGCGACGCTGGGCCAAACCTCCCTAACCCGGACGACGCTGGGCAAACCCTCCCCTAACCGGACGACGCTGGGCCAACCCTCCCTAACCCGACGATGCTGGCGCCAAACCCTCCCTAACCTGGCGACGCTGGGACCAAACCTCCCCTAACCCAGACGACGCTGGGCCAAACCCTCCCCAGACGCACGCTGGGCCCAAACCCTCCCCTAAACCCGACGACGCTAGTGGCCAAACCGCTCCCCTAACCCGGATAACGCTGGTGTGTGGAGGAATATCAGACTGGTACTCTCTGATACTGGCCTGTGGGACGCTGTGAAGGACACATATCAGACTGGTACTCTCTGATACTGGCCTGTGGGACTGCTGTGAAGGACATATCAGACTGGTACTCTCTGATACTGGCCTGTGGGACGGCTGTGAAGGACATATCAGACTGGTACTCTCTGATACTGGCTGTGGGACTGCTGTGAAGGACATATCAGACTGGTTACTCTCTGATACTGGCCTGTCTGACTGCTGTGAAGGACATATCAGATGGTACTCTCTGATACTGGCTTCTGACTGCTGTGAAGGACATATCAGACTGGTACTCTCTGATACTGGCCTGTCTGACGGCTGTGAAGGACATATCAGACTGGTACTCTCTGATACTGGCCTGTGGGACGGCTGTGAAGGACATATCAGACTGGTACTCTCTGATACTGGCCTGTCTGACTGCTGTGAAGGACACATATCAGACTGGTACTCTCTGATACTGGCTGTGGGACGGCTGTGAAGGACACATATCAGACTGGTATCTCTGATACTGGCCTGTGGGCGGCTGTGAGGACATATAGACTGGTACTCTCTGATACTGGCCTGTTGACTGCTGTGAGGACACATATCAGACTGGTACTCTCTGATACTGGCCTGTCTGACTGCTGTAGAGGACACATATCAGACTGGTACTCTCTGATACTGGCTGTGGGACGGCTGTGAAGGACACATATCGAGACTGTCTCTCTGATACTGGCCTGTGGGACTGCTGTGAAGAGACATATCAGACTGGTACTCTCTGATACTGGCCTGTGGACGGCTGTGAAGGACACATATCAGACTGGTACTCTCTGATACTGCCTGTGGACGGCTGTGAAGGACATATCAAGACTGGTACTCTCTGATACTGGCCTGTGGGACTGCTGTAAAGACACATATCAGACTGGTACTCTCTGATACTGGCCTGCAAGTAAGCATTTCGTTAGACGATGTATACCAGGCATATCCCGTACATACAGTGCCTTCGGAATGTATTTAGACCCCTTGACTTTTTCCATATTTTGTTACGTTACAGCCTCATTCTAAAATAGATTTTWAAAAATCACATCAATCTACACACAATACCCAATAATGACAAGGCGAAAACAGGAAAACAAATGTGTTAATGCGGAAATACCTATTTGCATAAGTATTCAGATCTTTTGCTATGAGACTCGAAGTTGAGCTCCAGTGCATCCTGTTTCCATTGATCATCTTGAGATGTTTCGACAACTTGATCGGAGTCCACCTGTGGTAAATTCAATTGATTGGACATGATTTGGAAAGGCAAACAGGTCGAAGGAATTGTCCCTAGCGCTCCGAGACAGGATTGTGTCGAGGCACAGATCTGGGGAAGGGTACCAAAAAATGTCTGCAGCATTGAAGGTTGCCAAGAACACAGTGGCCTCCATCATTCTTAAATGGAAGAAGTTTGGAACCATCAAAGACTCATCCTAGAGCTGGCCYCCCGGCCAAACTGAGCAATCGGGGGAGAAGGGAAATTGTCAGGACGGTGACCAAGAACCTGATGGTCACTGACAGAGCTGTAGAGTTCCCTCTGTGTAGATGGGACAACCTTCCAGAAGGACAACCATCTCTGCAGCACTRCACCAATCAGGCCTTCATGGTGTGTCCAGACAGAAGCCACTCCTCAGTAAAAGGCACATGACAGCCAGCTTGGGGTTTGCCAAAAGGCACCTAAAGACTCTCAGACCATGAGAAACAAGATTCTCTGGTCTGATGAAACCAAGATTGAACTCTTTGGCCTGAATGCCAAGCGTCACGTCTGAAGGAAACCTGGAACCATCCCTATGGTGAAGCAATGTGGCGGCAGCATCATGCTGTGGGTATGTTTTTCAGCTGCAGGGACTGGGAGACTAGTCAGGATCGAGGGAAAGATGAACGGAGCAAAGTATTTGTATTTATTATGGATCGCTATTAGCTGCTCCACTTTCAGCCAGGAGAGATTGACATGCATATTATTAATATTAGCTCTCTGTGTACATCCAAGGGCCAGCCGTGCTGCCCTGTTCTGAACCAATTGCAATTTTCCGAAGTCCTTTTTTGTGGCACCTGACCACACGACTGAACAGTAGTCAAGGTGCGACAACTAGGGCCRGTAGGACCTGCCTTGTTGATAGTGCTGTTAAGAAGGCAGAGCATCACTTTATTATAGACAGACTTCTCCCCCATCTTAGCTACTGCTGCATCAATATGTTTTGACCATGACAGTTTACAATCTAGTGTTACTCCAAGTAGTTTAGCCATCTCAACTTGCTCAATTTCCACATTATTTATTAGTTTATTAGATTTAGTTGAAGTTTAGGGTTTAGTGAGTGCTTGTTCTAAATACAATGCTTTTAGTTTTTGAAATATTTAGGGCTAACTTATTCCTTGCCACCCACTGAAACTAACTGCAACTCTTTGTTAAGTGTTGCAGTCATTTCAGTCGCTGTAGTAGCTGACGTGTGTAGTGTTGAGTCATCCGCATACATAGACACTGGCTTTACTCAAAGRCAGTGGCATGTCGTTAGTAAAAATTGGAAAAAGCAAGGGGCCTAAACAGCTACCCTGGGGAATTCCTGACTCTACAGAGAGATCCTTGATGAAAACCTGCTCAGGACCTCAGACTGGGGCAAAGGTTCACCTTCCAACAGGACAACGATCCTAAGCACACAGCAAAGACAATACAGGAGTGGCTTCAGGACAAGTCTCTGAATGTCCTTGAGTGGCCCAGCTAGAGCCTGGACTTGAACCCGATCAAACATCTCTGGAGAGACCTGAAAATAGCTGTGCAGCGACGCTCCCCATCCAACCTGATAGAGCTTGAGAGGATCTGCAGAGAAGAATGGGAGAAACTTCCCAAATACAGGTGTGCCAAGCTTGTAGCATCATACCCAAGAAGACTCATTTGCTGTGATCGTGCCAAAGGTGCTTCAACATAAACTCAGCAAAAAAGAACGTCCTCTCACTGTCAACTGCGTTTATTTTCAGCAAACTTAACATGTGTAAATATTTGTATAAACATAAGAATCAACAACATGATACCTAAACTGAAACAGTTCCACAGACATGTGACTAACATAAATTGAATAATGTGTCCTGAACAAGGGGGGTCAAAATCAAAAGTAACAGTCAGTATCTGGTGTGGCCACCAGCTGCATTAAGTCCTGCAGTGCATCTCCTCCTCATGGACTGCACCAGATTTGCCAGTTCTTGCTGTGAGATGTTACCCCACTCTTCCACCAAGGCACCTGCAAGTTCCCAGACATTTCTTGGGGAATGGCCCTAGCCCTCACCCTCCGATCCAACAGGTCCCAGAGGTGCTCAATGGGATTGAGATCCGGGCTCTTCGCTGGCCATGGCGAACACTGACATTCCTGTCTTGCAGGAAATGACGCACAGAACGAGCAGTACGGCTGGTGCATTGTCATGCTGGAGGGTCATATCAGGATGAGCCTGCAGGAAGGGTACCACATCAGGGAGGAGGATGTCTTCCCTGTAACGCACAGCGTTGAGATTGCCTGCAATGACAACAAGCTCAGTCCGATGATGCTGTGACACACCGCCCCAGACCATGACGGACCCTCCACCTCCAAATTCTAGAGTACTCTAGAGTACAGGCCTCGGTGTAACGCTCATTCCTTCTACGATAAACGCGAATCCGACCATCACCGCTGGTGAGACAAAACGCGACTCGTCAGTGAAGAGCACTTTTTGCCAGTCCTGTCTGGTCCAGCGACGGTGGATTTGTGCCCATAGGCGACGTTGTTGCCGGTGATGTCTGGTGAGGACCTGCCTTACAACAGGCCTACAAGCCTCAGTCCAGCCTCTCTCAGCCTATTGCGGACAGTCTGAGCACTGATGGGGGGTTGTGCGTTCCTGGTGTAACTCGGGCAGTTGTTGTTGCATCCTGTACTTGTCCCGTAGGTGTGATGTTCGGATGTACCTATCCTGTGCAGGTTTTGTTACACGTGGTCTGCCACTGCGAGGACGATCAGCTGTCCGTCCTGTCTCCCTGTAGCTCTGTCCTTAAGGCATCTCACAGTACGGACATTGCAATTCATTGCCGTGGCCACATCTGCAGTCCTCATGCCTCCTTGCAGCATGCCTAAGGCACGTTCACGCAGATGAGCAGGGACCCTGGGCATCTTTCTTTTGGTGTTTTTCAGAGTCAGTAGAAAGGCCTCTTTAGTGTCCTAAGTTTTCATAACTGTGACCTTAATTGCCTACCGTCTGTAAGCTGTTAGTGTCTTAAAGACCGTTCCACAGGTGCTTGTTCATTAATTGTTTATGGTTCATTGAACAAGCATGGGAAACAGTGTTTAAACCCTTTACAATGAAGATCTGTATAGTTATTTTTAGTTTTCACGAATTATCTTTGAAAGACAAGGTCCTGAAAAAGGGACGCTTCTTTTTTTTCTGAGTTTAGTACCGAGTAAAGGGTCTGATGTCTCATGTGATATTACATTTTTTTTTAAATATGCAAAAATGTCTATAAACCAGTTTTTGCTTTGTCATTATGCAGTATTGTGTGTAGATGAGGGGAAAAAACAATTGAATCCATTTTAGAATAAGGTTGTAACGTAACAAAGTGGAAAAATTCAATGTGTCTGAATACATTCCGAATGCACTGTATGACTAACACAACTTGATACAATGCTTAAACAACCCATGGGCGAGTCAGTGCTTAAACAACCCATAACACTGGAGTGATAAATCATCAGATGATCATGTGCAAGTAGAGATACTGGTGTGCAAAAGAGCAGAAAAGTAAATAAATAAAAACAGTATGGGGGTGAGGTAGGTAAATTGGGTGGGCTATATACCGATGGACTATGTACAGCTGCAGCGATCGGTTAGCTGCTTAGATAGCAGATGTTTAAAGTTGTTGAGGGAGATAAAAGTCTCCAACTTCAGAGATTTTTGCAATTCGTTCCAGTCGCAGGCAGCAGAGAACGGGTGGGTGTAGCCATCGTGACCAGTGAACTGAGATAAGGCGGCACTTTACCTAGCATAGCCTTGTAGATGACCTGGAGTCTATGGATGATATGTCTATGATTGCTTCCAGGTGTCAGTGGGACACTGAAAAATACGATTGTGTGAAAAATGTACAGTTTGGAAAGCAAATGCTGTGGTTACTAAATGTGTTGTGATACAATAATAACTATTTTATTTCACCCCGTTTTCTCCCCAATTTCGTGGTATCCAATTGGTAGTTAGTCTCATTGCTGCAACTCCCGTACGGACTCGGGAGAGGCGAAGGTCAAGAGCCGTGCGTCCACCGAAACACAACCCAACCAAGCCGCACTGCTTCTTGACACAATGCCAGCTTAACCCAGAAGCCACACCAATGTGTCGGAGGAAACACCGTACAGCTGGCGACCGTGTCAGKATGCATGCGCCCTGCCCGCCACAGGAGTTGCTAGTGCACGATGGGACAAGGACATCTATGCCGGCAAAACCCCCCCCTAACCCGGACGACGCTGTGTGCCGCCCCATGGGTCTCCCGGTCGCGGCTAGCTGCGACAGAGCCCACACACGAACCAGGATCTGAGCCTGGACACGAACCAGGATCTCTAGTATCTTAGACCACTGAGACAGAGCCTGGACACGAACCAGGATCTGAGCCTGGACACGCGAAGCCACGGATCCTGAGCCTGGACACGAACCAGGATCATGGCCTGGAAGCACGAACCAGGATCTGAGCGCTGGACTACCTGAACGACAGGATCTGTAGTAACACAGTCTAGCACTGAGAGTGCAATGTCTTAGACCGCCTGAGGACAGAGCCGGACTAGAATCCAGGATCTCTAGTGTCTTAGACCCTGAGACAGAGCCTGGACTGGAACCAGGATCTCTAGTGTCTGTAGACCACTGAGACAGAGCCTGGACTGGAACCAGGATCTCTAGTGTCTTGGACCGCTGAGACAGAGCCTGGACTAGAACCAGGATCTCTAGTGTCTTAGACCACTGAGCAGAGCCTGGACTGGAACCAGGATCTCTAGTGTCTTAGACCGCTGAGACAGAGCCTGGACTGGAGGCTAACTAAGTTGGCCCTTAGTTAGCCTGCCCCAGAGCAGGTCAGTTCTGATGTAGGATAAATGGAGTTGGCCCTTAGTTAGCCTCGGCCCCAGAGCAGGTCAGTTCTGAATGTAGGATAAATGGAGTTGGCCCTTAGTTAGCCTGCCCAGAGCAGGTCCGTTCTGAATGTAGATAAATGGAGTTGGCCCTTAGTTAGCCTGCCCCAGAGCAGGTCAGTTCTGAATGTAGGATAAATGGAGTTGGCCCTTAGTTAGCCTGCCCCAGAGCAGGTCCGTTCTGAATGTAGGATAAATGGAGTTGGCCCTTAGTTAGCCTGCCCCAGAGCAGGTCGTTCTGAATGTAGGATAAATGGAGTTGGCCCTTAGTTAGCCTGCCCCAGAGAAGGTCCGTTCTGAATGTTTCATTGCCATAGAAATGTACCTACTAAAAGGTGAGCTTCTTGTTAGACTGTTCTGTGTTCTCCTGCCAGTCCAGTCACACTCCCATGAGGAGGAGGGTCTGTTATAGAGGGAGTGACCAGGTCACCAATGGCTGGTGGCTAGAAGGGACCCAGAAGAGAGACTGCAAGTTGCTCTCCTGAGGGAGATGACAGGCAACCCTCTCCCTGCACACCAAGGCCCTCTTGTGGGGGGAGATGACAGGCAACACTCTCCCTGCACACCAAGGCCCTCTTGTGAGGGGAGATGACAGGCAACCCTCTCCCTGCACACCAAGGCCCTCTTGTGGGGCTGACTGACATATCAATGGCACAGAAATACATGTTTATTTAATGCCCATGTAGATCACACACTGACCTCTCTACATTCTATGATGTAGCCTATCGATTATAACATCCCTTGTCTTTTTCCAGAGACACTTCTTCAGGAACCTGGGCTCCATCATAACCTATGCCTTCCTAGGAACAGCTATCTCATGCTTCGTCATTGGGTGAGTCAGTGTGTTGTTGGGGCTGATTTTAGATCATGTCTGGGTTGGAACTCTTCCTCTCCTCTCTTCAGAAACCTGATGTATGGCGTGGTGAAGCTGATGCAGTTCCTAGGGCAGCTGACTAACAAGTTCTACTACACAGACTGTCTTTTCTTTGGCGCCATCGTCTCTGCCACTGACCCAGGTAGGCACTGGAGCTCCTCCCCACCTCATCCCAGTGGAGGGCTCCCTCTACAGACCTCCAGGAGCATACCTCTGCAGTCCGTCCTTAACATATCATCCCTCCTAGTTCACTACAAGGATGGTCATGGTACATCCTGGCAAGCAACACGTTGCTCCCCAACTCTCTTAAGCGTGTGTGTGTGTGTGTGTGTATTTCAGTGACGGTGCTGGCCATCTTCAATGAGCTCCATGCAGATGTGGATCTTTATGCCCTGCTGTTTGGAGAGAGTGTCATGAACGACGCAGTGGCCATCGTCCTCTCCTCGTAAGTTACCGTGCTTCTCTCTCGCTCTGTCTGTCTCGCTCTGTCTGTCTCTCTCGCTCTGTCTCTATCGCTCTGTCTGTCTCGCTCTGTCTCTCTCGCTCTGTCTCTCTCGCTCTGTCTCTCTGTGTGTGTGTCAGAGGGTTCCTCAGTTTCTGGGAAATATTCCTGTTCCGTCCTCGTTTCCCCTCCTTTTCGCCGATGTTGTAGAGATTCCTCACCGAGGTGACAGACAGTGTTACATCACTAGTGTTGTCCATCTGGAGCTGAGACAGACCTGGTGCTCTACTGACCCCTGCTGGAAATGCCTAGTGTGGTGTAGCTGGCAGCTGCAACGGCACACCAGGTGTTATGTGAAAGAGCGTATGATACAATTAAAAAAGGTTTTATTGTCACATACATCGGATGGTGCAGTGATGAAATGTGCATATTTGCTTTTAACTGGGTCAGTCATCGTCAGTTGGAGTATGTAGTAGGATGGGGATTCTACTAGTTTTACTGGCGTCAGTCATAGTAGTATGCTACTAGCGTGTTGTTTTACTGCGCTTGTCAGTCGTCGGTTGTGATGATAATAGCGTGTATGTTTATCTTACAGGGTCAGTCATTGTTAGAGTATGATAGGTGTTGTGTTTACTGGGTTTCAC
>NW_019943083.1:131260-132327 GCF_002910315.2 Salvelinus sp. IW2-2015
CATAGTAGTATGAGAGGTGTTGTTTTACAGGGTCAGCCATAGTAGTATGATAGGTGTTGTTTTACTGGGTCAGCCATAGTAGTATGATAGGTGTTGTTTTACTGGGTCAGCCATAGTATACTGAACAAAAATATGAAAGCAACATGAAACAATAAAAAATATTTTACTGAGTTACAGTTCATATTAGGAAATCAGCCAATTTAAATAAATTATATAGGCCCTAATCTATGGATTTCACATGACTGGACAGGGGTGCAGGCATGTGTATGAGTGTTCCCCACAAAGGGGCTTTTACAGACAGAAATACTCCTCAGACAGTCCCGCAGCTGAAGAAGCCGGATGTGGAGGTCCTGGGTACTGGCGTGGTTACACGAGGCCTGCGGTTGTGAGGCCAGTTGGACGCGCTGCCAAATTTTCTACAACGACTTTGGAGGCAGTATATGATAATAAAAATGAACATTAAATTCTTTGGTAACAGCTCTGGTGGACATTCCTGTAGTCAGCATGCCAATRGCACGCTCTGTCAAAACTTGAGACATCTGTGGCATTGTGTTGTGTGACACAACTGCATATTTTAAAGTGGCCTTTTATTGTCCCCTAGCACAAGGTGCACCTATGTAATGATCATGTGGTTTAATCAGCTTCTTGATATGCCACACCTGTCAGGTGGATTAATTATCTCTTTCAGCTCATGAAACATGGGACCAAAACTTTATATGTTAGGTGTTCATTTTTGTTCAGTGTAGTATGCCGCCTCTGGAGCAAATTAGGGTTAAGTGTCTTGCTCAAGGGCATTTCAACATATTTTTCACCTTGTCGGTTAGGGTATACAAAACAGCGACCTTTCACTTACAGGCCCAATGCTCTAACCGCTAGGCTACCTGCCACCTGTGAAACGTATTMTGCCTGTGAAACGTATTGTACCTACCACCTGTGAAACGTATTGTGCCTGTGAAACGTATTGTGCCTGTGAAACGTATTGTGCCTACCACCTGTGAAACGTATTGTACCGTGAAATGTATTGTGCTGTGAAACGTATTGTGCTGTGGAAACGTATTGTGCCTGTG
>NW_019943083.1:132352-145803 GCF_002910315.2 Salvelinus sp. IW2-2015
TAAGGGTCAGTCATAGTAGCTATGATAGGTGTTGTTTTAACAGGGTCAGCCATAGTAGTATGAGAGGGTTGTTTTACAGGGTCAGCCATAGTAGTATGATAGGTGTTTGTTTACCTGGGTCGCCATATAGAATGATAGTTTACTTGTCAGCCTAGTAATGACAAAAATATGAAAGAACATGAAACAATAAAAAATATTTTACTGAAGTTACAGTTCATATTAGGAAATCAGCATTTAAATAAATTATATAGCGCCTAATCTATGGGAATTTTTTCACCATGGGGAAACTGGACGGGGTTGCAGGCATTGTATGAGTGTTCCCACAAAGGGGCTTTACAGACCAGAAATACTCCTCAGACAGTCCGCAGCTGAAGAAACCGGATGGTGGAGGTCCTGGGTACATGGCGTGGTTAACACGAGCTGCGGTTGTGAGGCCAGTTGACGCGCCTGCCAAATTTTCTACAACGGGACTTTGGAGGCAGTAATGATAATAAAAATGAACAATTAAATTCTTGGAACAAGCTCTGGTGGACATTCTGTAGTTCAGCTGCCAAAATTCGCACGCTCTGTCAAACTTGAGACAATCTGTGGCTTGTGGTTGTGTGAACACAATGCATATTTAAAGTGGCCTTTTATTGTTCCCCTACAGCAAGGTGCACCATATGTAATGCTCAATGTGGTTTAACAGTTTTGATATGCCACACCTGTAGGTGATTAATTATCTCTTTTCAAGCTTCCCATGAAACATGGACAAAACTTTATATGTTAGGTGTTCTTTTTGTTCAGTTGTAGTATGCCGCCTCTGGAGCAAAATAGGGTTAAGGTCTTGTTCAGGGCATTTCAACATATTTTTCACCTTGGTCGGTTTAGGGTAACAAAACAGCGACCTTTTCACTTACAGGCCAATGCTTCTAACCGCTTAGTGCTACCTGCCACCTGTGAAACGTATTGTGCTTGTGAAACGTATTGTACCTACCACCCTGTGAAACGTAATGTGCTGTGAAACGTATTGTGCCTGTGAAACGTATTGTTGCCTACCACCCTGTGAAACGTATTACGTTAAGTAGTACCTGTGAAATGTATTGCCGTGAAAGTATTTGTGCTGTGAAACGTATTGTGCCTGTGGAAACGTATTGTGGCCTTTGTTGAACGTATTGTCCTGTTGAAACTATTGTGGGCCTACCCCTGTTGAAACGTATTGACCTGTGAAAACGTATTGTGCACCTGTGAAACGTATTGTGCCTGTGAAACGTATTGTGCCTACCACCTGTGAAACGTATTGTGCCTGTGAAACGTATTGTACCTGTGAAACGTATTGTACCTGGGAAACGTATTGTACCTGGGAAACGTATTGTACCTGGGAAACGTATTGTACCTGGGAAACGTATTGTGCCTGTGAAACGTATTGTGCCTGTGAAACGTATTGTGCCTGTGAAACGTATTGTGCCTGTGAAACGTATTGTTCCCTGTGAAACGTATTGTACCTGGGAAACGTATTGTTCCCTGTGAAACGTATTGTACCTACCAACTGTGAAACAGGATATTTGCTGGAAATTGTGTTTCTTTGTTCCAGGTCTATTGTAGCCTATCAGCCGGCTGGAGCCAGCACACACACCTTCGATGCCACAGCCTTCTTCAAGTCAGTGGGGGTTTTCCTGGGCATCTTCAGTGGATCCTTCGCCATGGGAGCCGTCACCGGAGTGCTCACTGCACTCATATCCTTCTACATCACTACACAACATAGGGATCTCGTAACGAAAACCGCTGACAAAGGGTGCTGCCATCTTGATTATTATGTTGGGTGGAAAGAGTCATGTTTAAGTTATAGCTAGTCTGAAGTGGTCACTGCTTTCATATCCTTACCCGAAACATTACCACAACTGGTTTTTGTTTACATTTCTAAAAGATAACTTTATTAACAGCGTATTCAGTACACTGGCAATAGTGTATTGTAGTGTCCTCCGAAGCAATGGCAATAGTGTATGTGAAATGTTCTGATTCTCTAACTGTCTCTACGTGACCAAGTTCACCAAGCTGCACTGTTTCCCCCTGTTGGAGACAGCCCTCTTCTTCCTCATGTCCTGGAGCACCTTCCTATTGGCCGAGGCCTGCGGGTTCACAGGTCAGGACCGGGGTGGAGGGGTCAAGAGGGGCTCTGTTTGCATCCCAAATGGCACCTTATTCCCTATAAAGTGTATAGGGCTCTGGTGAAATGTAGTGCACTATGTAGGGAATAGGGCTCTGGTGAAGAGTAGTGCACTATATAGGGAATAGGGCTCTGGTGAAATGTAGTGCACTATATAGGGAATAGGGCTCTGGTGAAATGTAGTGCACTATGTAGGGAATGTGGGGCTTCTGGTCTATAAGTAGTGCACTATGTTAGGGAAATAGGCTCTGGTGAAATGTAGTGCCACTAGTGGGATAGGGCTCTGGTGAACTGTAGTGCACTATGTAGGCGATAGTGTGCTGTTTGAAAGTATCCACTGTATGTCAGCCACTGGCTGCAGTAAATGTTTTACAGATTCTGCTAAGAAAGAGCAGAGCACATAGATAAACAATACGAGGGATATGATGTGCGCAGGGAGGACATTAGAGATTCTTCAAATAGCCACCTTTTGCCTTTGACTGCTTTGCACCCTCTTAGGTCAGCTATTTGAACCAGTAAAGGGAACTTTATTAGGTAGTGGAATGACTCTAGCTTCCCTCCAGGCCTGAGGGCACACGCTCTCTAGTAGGCTTAAATTGAAGATGTGGCAATATCGTCCGCTATTATACTCAGTCATTTTCCATCCAGATTGTCAGACCCCGGTGGCTTGACATTGTTAAGAGAACAATCATTTTTTTCTCACCTCTTCCACACTAACTTAACGGAATTCAAAAGTACAGTGCTTGTCTTTCATAATTTGATCAGTTATACTTGGATGTGTAGTGTCAGCGTTTGTTGCTGGCATGTCATGCCTAATGTAACGGTTTGAGTTGTTTTTTTAGGGATGCCAGGTAGGTTGTGACCACCAGAAAAAATATAGATTTCTCCTTTTTGTTTGAGGGAATGAGTCCCGTCTGGTCCGTCAAGTCTGCACCAATACAAGTAAAAGTCAGTATGGAAATACACTTTTCATAAACTCTTAAAACATTGGAAATAAAACTTTTTTTGTGTGTTGGTTTTATTCCCCAAATAAATGTATCGTACCTCAGGCCTAAAGAGAGTCCAGCCCGTTAAATGAGTTCAGTGACCATAGTCACGCAATTGTCCTTCCATAAAGTGATGCGTAAAACCGGTCTCATTCATACACTCAGAATGCAATAAACTTCCGTTCCACACAAAAAGTTGTAGTCAGACAATCCAATCCGCKAACAGATCTCCAGCGGAGACTAACGTACCTCGGCAGTCCAACAATAGACATAAGTAGATCCGATACTGGTCGACCCTGCGACACGGCTACAGTAAACACTTTTAAATCCAACAAAACAAACGGGGTTTGAACGAGCTTCCAGCTGAAGMTTGAACACTTCCTCTCTTGCGCAACCCACTTTTGCGCAGCTGATGCTGAGGCTGTTTATTAGGGAATTAAAGGGGAAGCGCCCCATTTGGCAGGAGAAGCACTGAGACTGTTTAGACAAATTRAGGGCCGTCACACTAAGTTTGCTAATCTTGCCAATGAAAAAATKATTAAAGTAATTGCCAATATCAGTGGTGAATGAGATCTGATTCAATGAATGATGGAGCTGAGTTTGCCTTTTTGCCCAAAATTTTATTTAAGGTGCTCTAAAGCTTTTTACTATCATTTGTTGTCATTTATCTTTGTTTCATAGTTTAGTTTATGCTTTTTATTCAGTTTAGTAACATGATTTCTCAATGTGCAGTACGTTTGCCAATCGGTTGTGCAGCCAGACTTATTTGCAATTCAATTCCTCTTGCCTTATCCCTCTCAACCATAATTTCCATAATATTTTTAATTCCTCATCAATCCACAGGGATTTAACATATTTTAGTCATTTTGTTAATGGGTGCATACTTATTAGTAACTGGAATAAGCAATTAGTGTTCCCAATTGCACCCTATTTCCTATATAGTGCACTCCTTTTGACCAGAGGGGGCCATGTGGGAAGCAGACTGTATCCTCAGGTGCGTCAGCTGTGTTATGCTTCGACTGTTCTATCTCTGTGTGTTCTGTCCCAGGTGTCGTGGCGGTGCTATTCTGTGGGATCACGCAGGCCCACTACACATACAACAACCTGTCTGAGGAGTCCACCAAGCGCACCAAGCAGGTAACACCCTACATACTACACACTAATACTAACACTCTAGCCCTAACCCTTACCACTAACCCTCTCCAGCCCCTCTCCTCTCCTGGTTGTGTCTATTGTTAGATATTACTTGTTAGATACTACTGTACTGTTGGAGCTGGGAACACCAGCATTTAGTTAGATACTAACTGCACTGTTGGACCTAGAAACACAGCATTTAGTTAGATATTACTGCACTGTTGGAGCTAGGAACACCAGCATTTAGTTAGATACTACTGCACTGTTGGACCTAGAAACACAAGCATTTAGTTAGATACTACTGCACTGTTGGAGCTAGTGTATGTGACCAATAACATCTGCTAACCATGTGTATGTGACCAATAACATCTACTAACCATGTGTATGTGACCAATACATCTACTAAACACGTGTACGTGACCAATAACATCTGCTAACCACGTGTATGTGACCATAACATCTGCTAACCATGTGTATGTGACCAATAACATCTACTACCATGTGTATGTGACCAATAACATCTACTAACCATGTGTACGTGACCAAATACATCTGCTAACCACGTGTACGTGACAATAACATCTGCTAACCACGTGTACGTGACCAATAACATCTGTTAAACATGTGTATGTGACCAATAACATCTGCTAACCATGAGTATGTGACCAATAACATCTGCTAACATGTGTATGTGACCAATAACATCTGCTAACCATGTGTATGTGACCAATAACATCTACTAAACACTGTATGTGACCAATAACATCTGCTAACCACGTGTACGTGACCAATAACATCTGTTAAACATGTGTATGTGACCAATAACATCTGCTAACCATGTGTATGTGACCAATAACATCTGCTAAACATGTGTATGTGACCAATAACATCTGCTAACCATGTGTATGTGACCAATAACATCTGCTAACCATGTGTATGTGACCAATAACATCTGCTAACCACGTGTATGTGACCAATAACATCTACTAACCATGTGTATATGACCAATAACATCTGCTAACCACGTGTATGTGACCAATAACATCTGTTAACCATGTGTACGTGACCAATAACATCTGTTAAACACGTGTACGTGACCAATAACATCTCCTAAACATGTGTACGTGACCAATAACATCTACTAAACATTGTGTTGTGACCATAACATCTGATTCTATGGAAGCGGAGCATCTCCATTGTTTTGTCCAGTACGTGCGTTGAGCGTTTATTTGGATAGGACGAGAGCTTTGCAGACGAGTGACCAACTTTTTCTGTCCTGGGCGCCTCCCTGCTAGGGAGGCCCCTTTCTCATCAACGGTTATCACATTGAATTGTGGAAGCTATTATATTGACCTATAACAGCAAGGGGTAGTAACCAGGGCTCACTCCATGGCTACATCTTCCGCACTGTTCAAGGGCCGCGATGCGGCTTGTTTTGGCATCCTCTCATACTTTTGAGGTCCTACTGACCAGACGTCCCTGTACCTTCATTGGCACGTACAGTCCTCAGTGTCGGGGCCTCTGAGAGTTGATACGTTGGGACTGTCGGCTTCGGAGGGCCTCTGGCCATACCCCACTGTGAGATATCTAAACTAATAATTGAAAGAAAACTTAAGTTTCTTGCTTAACCCCTGTTCTCTGATATTATGAGTGACCCATCTTACCACATTCCCCTACTCGCAAGAGTGTGAGGAAATTCTACGTAGGCCTGGTTTTAACTGACTGACTGGCATCCTTTAAAGCACATATGTCAGAGTCAAGGCCCGCGGGCCACATCCGGCCCGCGAGAAGGTTTTTTACGGCCCCTGGGATGATTCTTGATTTATTATTAGAACCGGCCCGCAGACCGCAGCAAGCCGGCAGCCCGCAGATCTTTTACACGCACCAATACTACATTTCCCACAATGCAACGGTGACGCACCGAGCAGTAGGCTGCTTCATTTCAATATTTATTGGCACAGCAGTCGTCAGCATCACAGTAAAATTAACTTTCAGATACCCATCAAAAATGGCAAAACGGAAGGTGGACACTGAGAACCGGGGGTTTCAAACAAGGTGGGAGTCGGAGTATATGTTCACGGAGGTAGCTGGAAAACCTGTGTGTCTTCTGTGTGGAGAAAGTGTGGCGGTACTGAAAGAGTATAATCTGAGACGACATTATGAAACGAAACACGCGGACAAAAACAAGAATATGGACATGGAACAAAGGCTACAAAGGCAGAGGAATTAAAACGAGGCCTCAAATCTCGACAGGCTCTGTTCAAAAAAGCCAAATCACAAGGCCAGGCTGCTGTCAAGGCCAGTTTTTATTTGGCAGAAGAGATCGCTAAATCAGCCCGGCCATTTACGGAGGGGGATTTCATCAAAAACTGCATGATTAAAGTTTGTGACGAAGTTTGCCCAGAAAAAAGGCAACTCTTTTTAAATGTGAGTCTGAGCAGAAACACCATTGCCGAGAGAGTAGACCAGTTGTCCATCAATCTAAAGAGCAGCTTGTGAAAAAGGAAAAGATTTCATTGCATATTCCTGGCTGTGGATGAGAGCACCGACATTTCTGACATTGCCAGTTGTCAATTTTCATCCGCGGAGTGGACTCCAGCCTAAGCGTGACAGAGGAGTTTTTGGCTTTACGTCCTATGCATGGCACAACTACGGGGCATGATTTGTATGAAGAGGTGTCAAGATGTGTAATGAGATGGAGCTGCCTTGGGAAAAACTCGTGGGTTTGACAACCGACGGAGCACCTGCGATGTGTGGACACAGGAGCGGACTGGTGGCGAAGATACGGGAAAAGATGCAAGAGGAAAACGCGACAGGTGAGCTGACAGCTTATCATTGTATCATACACCAGGAAGCGTTGTGCGGTAAAGCCTTGAAAATGGAGCATGTAATGAGCATCATCACGCGCACAGTTAACTTTATCAGAGCCAAAGGTTTGAATCACCGCAGTTCAAGGCATTTCTGACGGAGTTAGAAACGGAGCATGGTGATTTGCCTTATCACACAGAGGTGCGTGGCTAAGCCAGGGAAAGGTGCTTCAAAGATGTTTCGAGCTTCGTGAGGAGATTTGTCTGTTCTTGGACAGCAAAGGGAAAGACACACACAACTCCGAGACGAAATGTTTCTGTGTGAAATGGTTTTTCTGTGTGACATTACGAGTCATCTGAATGCAATGAACTTGCAGCTGCAGGGTCGGATCATGTCATCTCTGATATGTACAGTACAGAAGGCATTTAAAACCAAACTGACTCTGTGGGAGACGCAGATGCGGAAAGAAAATTTGAGCCACTTTCCCAGCTGCCAGACCATGAAAGAGAAGCTCTCTACCAGTGCGTTCCGACGGCACAGTTGGCTGATAAAATAGGTATGCTTGCCGCTGACTTTCGACGCCGATTTGCTGACTTTGAAGCACAAAAAAGCAGGTTGGAACTGCTCGGTAACCCATTTGCTGTTGACGTGGAAAGCTCACCACCAAACCTCCAAATGGAGTTGATTGACCTCCAATGCAATGATGCACTGAGGGCAAAATATGCGGCAGTGGGTGCTGCGGAGTTCGCCCGTTTCCTCCCCGACACAATGCCCCAGCTGCGCATCCAGGCTGCTCAAACGTTGTCATGTTTGGCAGCACATACCTGTGTGAACAACTGTTTTCTTTGATGAACCTGAACAAAACATCACACAGAAGTCGACTTACTGCTGAACACCTCCACTCAATTCTGAGGATTTCCTCAGCTCAGAGCCTTACCCGAACATTGATGAACTTGTGGAAAAGATGGGACACCACCAAGTATCACCCTCAACCTCAAACAGTGAACATTACTGTGCAATCACATATTTAGAGTTTTTACTCAGTTCAAGTTTAAAAGTTAAAGTTTAATATTTGTTTTCACTGCATGTTACTTCTCCTAAACAAAGTGTTGTTTTTGATTAATAGATTTTTGCACTTTATTTTATTGTATTTCAATCCAATTATATTTTAAAAATATTTCAGTTGAGTGGATGATAGAAATTGCTATTATTGTTTTTTTCTTTGAAGTAAATTTAGCCCACTTTTGCTAAAATAGAAAATATAGGCTACTGATGGTGCCTTGAATACCGGTTTCTTTCATTTAATGTTCATGTTATGGGGATTTTATATAAAGGAAATTTGCTTTTGTGTCTGTTGAAAATTAAAGATTACTGACAGAGCCATAAGAAAATATTGCTTTATTTATCTGATCATATTGGAATATATTTGTTAGGTTTTCAGTAGGTTCAATTAGGTTCACTAGACTATATGCGTCATTTAAAAATTTTCAATGAATATTCGAACAGTCCGGCCCTCGGCTTGTAGCTAAATTTTTTATTTGGCCCTCCGTCCATTTGACTTTGACACCCCTGCTTTAAAGCTACCTGGTTGAAGAGAAACCTCAGAATATTAAAAGGGATTAAACATAAAGATTAGCCTTCTCAGCTTTGTTGACTTGGATGTGTGTGTATGTAATGAATGAATCTCTCTGTGTTTCAGCTGTTTGAGGTCCTTCACTTCCTAGCAGAGAACTTCATCTTCTCCTACATGGGCCTGGCTCTGTTCACCTTCCAGAACCATGTATTCAGCCCCATCTTCATCGCCGGGGCCTTCGTATCCTTTAACCCTGAACAGTGACTCCTCTATAACTCCAGCTCCTCAATGTTTCCCTGCTGCTTCCACACGGTCAGTCTAGGTAACAGTGACTCCTCTATAACTCCAGCTCCTCAATGTTTCCCTGCTGCTTCCACACGGTCAGTCTAGGTAACAGTGACTCCTCTATAACTCCAGCTCCTCAATGTTTCCCTGCTGCTTCCACACGGTCAGTCTAGGTAACGCTAACAGAGAGCTGGTTTACAGACAACGCATGAAGCAAATCATGCAATAGCCAGATATTGTGAAGTATCCGGAAGCCTTGATCAGTTGTACTGTTTTGTGTCCAAGACTGTTTACACCGATACACTTCTGAGACAACCAGTACAACTGCTCCTCAAAGCTTCCCTGATACTTCCATACGTCCTGCTGGCTAGCCAGTGTTCAGTTGCCGGGTAGCCAGTGTTCAGTCCTGCCGGCTAGCCAGTGTTCAGTCCTGCCGGCTAGCCAGTGTTCAGTCCTGCCGGCTAGCCAGTGTTCAGTCCTGCCGGCTAGCCAGTGTTCAGTCCTGCCTGGCTAGCCAGTGTTCAGTCCTGCCGGCTAGCCAGTGGTCAGTCCTGCCTGGCTAGCCAGTGTTCAGTCCTGCCGGCTAGCCAGTGTTCAGTCCTGCCTGGCTAGCCAGTGTCAGTCCTGCTGGCTAGCGTGTCGTCCTGCCTGGCTAGCCAGTGGTCAGTCCTGCCTGGCTAGCCAGTGGTCAGTCCTGCCTGGCTAGCCAGTGTCAGTCCTGCCGGCTAGCCGTGTGTCATGTCCTGCCTGGCTAGCCAGTGTTCAGTCCTGCCTGGCTAGCCAGTGTTCAGTCCTGCCTGGCTAGCCAGTGTCAGTCCTGCTGGCTAGCCAGTGGTCAGTCCTGCCTGGCTAGCCAGTGGTCAGTCCTGCCGTGGCTAGCCAGTGGTCAGTCCTGCCTGGCTAGCCAGTGGTCAGTCCTGCTGGTAGCCAGTGGTCAGTCCTGCCTGGCTAGCCAGTGGTCAGTCCTGCCTGGCTAGCCAGTGGTCAGTCCTGCTGCTAGCCAGTGTCAGTCCTTTCTCAGCCCCTCTCCTGACTTAGACTTCATCTGTATTTATCCTTACCTCCAAGGCCCTTTAAATCCCCTGACTGTGTCTTCTCCTCTGCCTCCTTGTTTATCTGTGTTTACCTCTAACGCACCACCACACCACAGGCAGCTCAGAGAGGATAAATAACACCTGTGCATGCTGGGACAGCAAAGGATGCTGCTCTTTATCTCTTCTAAAGGGGAATGGAAACACTGTGATTTAGAACGCCGGCCAACTAACTGTAAATCACCATATTGGCATTGTTGCATCAATAAACGTACTGAAGCCGTTCATGTTTGAGCCGATCGTTGCCCTCAGATCAAAGAGTTCGTTCTCGTAGCAGGAACACAGACCTGAAACACCTCAGAGGGTCGGCGTAGCCAAACACAATCTGGTGTGGGTGGGGATGCTGCCAGGTAATGGCTAGAGGAGGAGTTTGATGTGTTGTGGAGAGATGGTGGCGATACAGCACAATATCCCAGCGGATCCTGGATGTATTACATCCAGGTCAGAGGTTCCTGTCAGTCTGTCTGGATGGTGATGTATTACATCCAGGTCAGAGGTTCCTGTCAGTCTGTCTGGATGGTGATGTATTACATCCAGTCAGAGGTTCCTGTCAGTCTGTCTGGATGGTGATGTATTACATCCAGGTCAGAGGTTCCTGTCAGTCTGTCTGGATGGTGATGTATTGGACGTGTCACTAATCCTTATGAAGGACTTCCTATCAGAAGAGGTTACTGACCAGTCAGCAGCCGATATGCCAGTTAAATAATTGAAGTTTTGCTTGATTATAAATAGTTTAAAGCTAATAGGAGTAGTGGGTAGGTGCTCAGTATATATCAGTATCCTATAACGATGTTTTTCACCAGCGCTGTTTGTCGCCATGGTAATGCATTCAACAGGTTGCTGAATCGAATCCCCGAGCTGACCAGGTCAAAATCTGTCCCTGAACAAGGCAGTTAACCCACTGTTCCCTGGTAGGCCGTCGTTGTAAATACGAATTTGTTCTTAACTGACTTGCCTAGTTAAATAAAGGTTACACACATTTAGTTTCGGTATCAGACTAATTTTCTTATGGTTTTGTTTGCAGAGAATACAGGCTGGCAGTTTATCACCAGTTCACCCTATGGGCACATGGGAGAATTGGACGAGGTGTACGGCGTCTCATCCCTGCGTTTGTCGTCTCTTCGATAAGGCGCACATACCCAGAAGCAAGTGGCATCTACATAGGGTTTGAGTTTGAATAAAACCAGTTCATTTAGTAAATGTAGCCTAGCCTGAAGACATAGACCTAATACCTGCGCCTTATGTAAAAAATAGTACTCATTAGCTTGTCCACTATAACAACAGGTTCAAGAGTAACCAGATAAACTTGCTTTGAAGATAAAACTACTTTCAACGTGCAGTAACCCTGTGTCCCTGTCGCTAGAGTATTGACTTCAACTAGCTTTGGCTGCCATCTAGTGGAAAGGAATGGTAACTACACTGGACAGCTAGTTGTCAGAGTCAAAGGACACTTTTAATAATAAATGTCATTTAGCTGACGCCTTTATTGAAAGTGACCTGGCTACATGGTAGTGGAAACGGATCATAGAAACAGGAGTTATTAAGGTGTTTTTACAAGCTGGTCCGGGAGAGAGAAAGTCAAAACAGCAGGTCCGGGAGAGAGAAAGTCAAAACAGCAGGTCCGGGAGAGAGAAAGTCAAAACAGCAGGTCCGGGAGAGGAAAGTTCAAAACAGCAGGTCCGGGAGAGAGAAAGTCAAAACAGCAGGTCCGGGAGAGAAGAGAAAGTCCAAAACGCAGGTCGCGGAGAGAGAAAGTCAAAACGCAGGTCTGGGGAGAGAGAAAGTCAAAACAGCAGGTCTGGGAGAGAGAAAGTCCAAAACAAGCAGGTCTGGGAGAGGAAAGTCAAAACAGCAGGTCTGGGAGAGACAAAGTCAAAACAGCAGGTCTGGGACAAGTAGCACGTTGAAACAGGTAAAAAAAAAAAACCTGTGGGAAAAAAATTCCACTCTCCGATTCCTTTTATGGATGGGTGTATCTTTGAATTGGCTGTGAATGGCCTGCTCCTTCTCCATGTCCGCTCCCAAACTGACCGCACCTCTCTCTGAGCACTGAGGAGAGTCTGTTGAAGCCTGCTCCTTTCAGTGCCGCTCCCCCAAACTGACGGCACTCTCTCTCTGGAGCACTGAGGAGAGTCTGTGAATGGCCTGCTCCTTTCCATGTCGCTCCCCCAAACTGACCGGCGACTCTCTCTCTGACACTGAGAGAGTCTGTTGGATGGTCCTAGAGCCAGATACAAGCTACACAATCATTGGTAGGTAATCTCCTCTATATGTCTCATCTGACATAATCTCGTAGACTTCCTTTTAGTTATTTTCGCACTTACCACAAGGTGGTGTGTTAATGCCCTCACACACTGGACTGGAATCATCAGGAAACTTCTGATTTTACTATAAAATATATGACAGTACCTCTTACTTTCCGATGCCCCCAGCTGTTTCCTCACACCGTTGGCAATGGGCCACGAGATCATACTCCTGCTCATGAGCAGCCGTAAGGACGACCGCTGATGGCACCACAGATTCCCTGCAAACAACCTTCCCAATCTGGTCTGGGACTCCCACTTCCTCCTGTGGCCGCCCACAACACACTGTCTCCATGGTGATGGCAAACCATTTATATTCAGGGATGAACTGATGACACTGCTCGACATCCTGGCTCATGCAGACATTGAACAACTGCTTCAGCTTGATTTTACACATTCTCTTCGATAGTATATCTTGGCTAAGACTGTGATTGATTCTGATCTCTCAGGTTCATACAGCGATTCTGGTCTCACTGATCTCTCTCTCTGTCAGCTCCATCTGTGTGTGTAGTCCTGGTCTTCATGATTCTCCGTCAGTCCATCTGTGGTAGTCCTGGTCTTCACTGATCTCTCTCTCTGTCAGCTCCATCTGGGTGTAGTCCTGGTCTTCACTGATCTCTCTCTCCGTCAGTTCCATCTGTGGTGTAGTTCTGGTCTTCACTGATCTCTCCGTCAGCTCCATCTGTGGTGTAGTCCTGGTCTTCACTGATCTCCTCTCTGTCAGCTCATCGTGGTGTAGTCCTGGTCTTCACTGATCTCTCTCTCGTCAGTCCATCTGTGGTGTTAGTTCTGGTCTTCACTGATCTCCTCCGTGCAGCTCCATCTGTGGTCTATAGGGGCAGGACTCAGTTGTATACTGATGGTCCGTGAGATCAATCTGGTTGGGCCCCGAGCTCTTTTAGTGAGGGGCGGTCCACCTCTTAGTGAGTACCGTGGCTTGTAGTTCCCGGTGGACCTCTTTAGTGAGGTCCCGGATGGAACCTCTTTTAGTGAGGGTTCCGGGTGGACCTACTGTTAGTGAGGGTCCCGGTCCACCCTCTTTAGTGAGAAACGGTCCCACGACAAGCTGTAGGACCTGATTTAAGGGGGTACCCACTCTAGATAGAAAAAATGATTCCAGGTGGA
>NW_019943083.1:152248-154545 GCF_002910315.2 Salvelinus sp. IW2-2015
TCACCTTATGATATCCAGGCGAAATAACATGGATTTGCTTGTACCTCCTCTGTCTCCTCCTGCCAGTCTCCTCCTGCACAGTCTCCTCCTGCACAGTCTCCTCCAGGATGAAAACCTTTTCAGGGATGAAGATGTCATCCTGGAAACAAACAAACGTTTCGTTAAGACAACTGAACCCAAATATATAAGTTGGCATTAACAAGCTACCTGTCTTGTATGCTTTGTCAACACACACACAGCAAATACAAGGCCATTTCCCCCCCCAGCAAACATTAGCTATGTCAACTTCAGTCCAGCTAAGTAAGGTGGAGCTAACAAAACATTAAAACACATGTCAACAAATGTATTACAGTAACGATTACTGACGATCTGAGATGGAAGCTAGCTACCAGAGTACTACCTAGTAACAGGCTACAGAGTAACTACTAGTAACAGGGCTACAGAGTAACTACTAGTAACAGGGCTACAGAGTGAACTACCTAGTAAACTGGGCTACAGAGTAACTACCTAGTAAACTGAGGCTACAGAGTAACTACCCTAGTAACAGGGCTACAGAGTAACTACCTAGCTAACAGGCTACAGAGTAACTACCTAGTAACAGGGCTACAGAGTAACTACCTAGTAACAGGGCTACAGAGTAACTACCTAGTAACAGGGCTACAGAGTAACTACAAACGTTAGTTACTGGGGGGTGTTACACAAAACACTTCAGACACAATTAGCTTGTTACCTTCAACTACAGTTGCAACAAAGTTGTCCAGTGTCTAACGCTAGCCTAGTCATCAACAGTCATGACTGGTTTAACGTTACCTCAGAATCCGGTAATCTACRCCTAAACTTTGTTTCAACAAGTCAAAATACATTTCTATCTACTCCTCAGACACTCTAAAATGTAATCAAACTATAATATTTCTTACGGAAGGAAGTATGTTAAATAGGAAACCGATTTTAGCAGGTACGTCCTGTCTTCATGGCGTGCGCAAACACAAATTTCCAAGACTGTCCCTGTACTAAAACTGATATTTCTTATTCGTTTTTGAAGTTACAAGCCTGAAACCTTGAACATAGACTGCTGACACCCTGTGGAAGCCATAGGAATTGCATCCAGAGAGCTAATTTTCAGTATGACCTTATACTTGCCATTCTAAGAGGATGGTCTCTCTCAAAATAATTCTGGTTGGTTTTTCTTTGGATTTTCTCCTACCATATCTATTATACTCTCGTAGATTATTTTAACATTTCTACAAACTTCAAAGTGTTTTCTTTCCAATGGTACCAATTATATGCATATCCTGGCTTCAGGGCCTGAGTAACAGGCAGTTTACTTTGGGCACGTCATTCAGACAGGAAGTGGAGAAAAACGGGGCCTAGCCCTAAGAAGCCACTTCTTAAAAAGTTGTGGGTCATTGGGCCGCCGATGGTAGTTTACAGAGGGATTTTTTTTGGAGCCATTTCCCACAGCCTGGTGCTATACAGTTAATGTTTGAATTACTATGTTTTGTTGTCATCTTCGTTGTCCTAACCTCACTCTCTTTCGATTCACTCTCCGTGTGAAAACTCAATACCACACTTTACTGTTTCCTACCAGTGACGCACTGGCATCAGTCGTTACTATGGCAATTTAAAATGGAGCTGACCATAGATCAAATATACCTTGTCGACGATCAAAATACTAAATATATAAATGTTTTTATGTTAAATGCACATGTTTACTATCAGTGGATTGAATACATCTCTTTGCTTAAATGTTCTTCCTAAAGTGATTCCATTCCCCTTTAAGAGTGGACAGTGTTTCCATTCCCCTTTAAGAGTGGACAGTGTTTCCATTCCCCTTGTCCCTTTAAGGTGGACAGTGTTTCCATTCCCCTTTAAGAGTGAGCTGTTTCCATTCCCCTTTAAGAGTGATGTGTTTCCATTCCCCTTTAAGGTGGATAGTGTTTCCATTCCCTTTAAGAGTGGAGTGTTTCCATTCCCCTTTAAGAGTGGATAGTTTTCCATTGCCCCTTCAAGAGTGGATAGTGTTTCCATTCCCCTTTAAGAGTGGAAGTGTTTCCATTCCCCTTTAAGAGTGGCAGTGTTCCATTCCCCTTTAAGAGTGGATAGTGTTTCCATTCCCTTCAAGTGGCAGTGTTTCCATTCCCCTTCAAGAGTGGACAGTGTTTCCATTCCCCTTTAAGAGTGGATAGTGTCTCATTCCCCTTTAAGAGTGGTAGTGTTTCCATTCCCCTTTAAGAGTGGATAAGTGTTTCCATTCCCCTTTAAGAGTGGACGTGTTTCCATTCCCCTTCAAGAGTGGA
>NW_019943083.1:155121-168199 GCF_002910315.2 Salvelinus sp. IW2-2015
AAGTGCGATAGTGTTTCCATTCCCTTTAAGTCAAGTGGTTATAGTGTTTCCATTCCCCTTTTGATAGTTCACGTGGATAGTGTTTCCATTCCCCTTTAAGAGTGGAAGTGTTTCCATTCCCCTTCAAGAGTGGAAAGTGTTCCATTCCCCTTCAAGAGTGGATAGTGTTTCCATTCCCCCTTCAAGAGTGGATCAGTGTTTCCATTCCCCTTTAAGAGTGGATAGTGTTTCCATTCCCCTTTAAGAGTGGATAGTGTTTCCATTCCCCTTTAAGAGTGGATAATGTTTCCATTCCCCTTTAACTGTTGATAGTTCACTGTCAGTGGTGATAGTTTCAAGGTAAACAGGCTGCTTGGGTGTGTCTTCACATGTGGCAGAGTTTATGTCCTTATGTATACCGACTTCTATCCTCAACACTGTCCCGTCCGTCAGCTGGCCATCTTCATAGGCCGTGCCGCCAACATCTACCCCCTCTCCTTCCTGCTCAACCTGGGACGCAGGAAAGATCAGGGGCAACTTCCAGCACATGATGTGATTTGCAGTAACAGTGAGGTCGTCTAGTAGCATAGTCTCTAGATAGACATGATGTCTCTAGTATAGACCAATGATGTCTCTAGTATAGACCAATGATGTCTCTAGTATAGACCAATGATGTCGTTCTAGTATAGACCACATGATGTCTCTAGTATAGACCAATGATGTCTCTAGTATAGACCAATGATGTCTAGTGCATGATGCTCTAGTATAGACCAATGATGTCTCTAGTATAGACCATGAGTCTAGATAGACAATGATCTAGTATAGACCAATGAGTCTCTAGTTAGACAATGATGTCTCTAGTATAGACCAATGATGTCTCTAGTATAGACCAATGATGTCTCTAGTATAGACCAATGATGTCTCTATATAGACCAATGATGTCTCTAGTATAGACAATGATGTCTCTAGTATAGACCAAGATGTCTCTAGTAAAATTCAAATTTTGGACAGTCACGTAATCTAAACAAAAAACTCATCATAAACTTTACTAAGAAAACATGTTGTACAGCAAATGAAAGATACACTGGTTTTTAATGCAACTGCTGTGTTAGATTTTAAAAAAAATAACTTTAGTACAACATACAGCATGCAATATTGTGAGACAGCGCTCACCAATTCTCCACCTTGTTGGACCAACATAAACCACAAAAAAACGAAATAACATCATAAATATTCTCTTACTTTTGATGATCTTCCATCAGAATGTTGTGCAAGGAGTCTAGTTCCAGAATAAATCGTTGTTTTGTTTTAGAATGTCCATTTCTTCTGTCGAATTAGCAACTTTGGCTAGCCATGTGGAGGGCACATGTCCAAGAAATCTTTGCGCCTGGAACGAAAAATTCCAAAGGCCAATAAACGTAGAATAAACTGGTCAAACTCGGTTGAAAATCCTACTTTATGATGTTTTTCTCATATGTATCCAATAAAATCAGAGCCGGAGCATTTCGTCGTGTATACCGAATGCATTTCAGAAGACAATGTGAGGTTCCCTGGTGCGCAGTTGAATACTGCCAATAAGGCGGACCTGTCACTCCAAAAGCTCTCATTCGGTCTCACATCAAGCTAGACACCCCATTCAACATTCTACTGCCTGTTGACATCTAGTGGAAGGCGTATGAATGCATACAGATCCATAAATATAAGCCAGTTGAATAGGCAGGCCCTGACAGAGCCCCATTTTCAGAATTTTCACTTCCTGTTTGGAAGTTTGCTGCCAAATGAGTTCTGTTTTTTACTCACAGATATAATTCAAACAGTTTTAGTGTTTTCTATCCAATAGTAATAATAATATGCATATTGTATGATCTAGAACAGAGTACGAGGCCGTTTAATTTGGGCACGATTTTTTCCCAAAGTGAAAATAGCGCCCCCTATTAAGAAGAAGTTTTAACTCCTGTACTGACAATGTGGTGCCAAGCAAAACTGTGAAATGCTATGCAAATAATAAACCATGCGTCATAAAATAAATCAAGGAGGCACTGAACAGGAAAAAGAAGGGTTTACATAATGGAAATAGGGATGAGTTGACAGTAGTACAGAACGAAATTAAAGGGCTGATCAGGAAAGGCAAAACATAAATACAAACTGAAATTAGAACGCTGCAAGAGAATAACATGAAGGATGTCTGGGATGGTATGAAGAAGATAACAGCACCATGGGGCTGATGGGGGGAAGGGACAGAGCCACAGAGTTGAACCAGTTTCTCAGCAGAGCAACAGCAGATTGGGGAGGTGCTGGACTCTGGGAAGCACTGAGCCCATGAGCATCTGGGAGGAACATTTGGTTAAGCTGCTGAAGAGGATCAATCCCAGGAAGTCAGCAGGGCCTGATGGGGGTTTTAAAGCCAGAGGACTCAAGGTGTGTGCTAATCAACAGGCTGTCATACTCACAGATATTCTAAATGGAAAACATCCTGCATAGTACCCATTTTAAAGAAAGCAGGAGGGACTGCACTGAAAGACTTCACACAAGTCCTGAAAACCTTTGAGTGGGTTTTAATACCTTTCATGAAGGGTCGAGGTGACAGGCGATCTGGATCCTTTGCAATTTGCCTACTGCCCAAAAACTGGTGTTGAAGATGCTCTCCCTCCTCCACACCTGGAGAAGCCGTGGTGACAACAATGTTCTTCGACTTCTCCAGTGCTTTTAATACCATACAACCCAACCCGCAGGCCCAAAAGATAAAGGACATTCACGTAAACCCACACAAAATCAAATGGATTGTGAACTACCTGACAAATAGAACAGCGTAGGTAAGGCTGAACCAGGCAGTATCAGATCGGATATGTACCAACACGGGTGGCGCAGGACCGTCTCCTGTCACCTTTTACCCTTTACACAAATGACTTCAAACACCAATGAACTGAGCCACTTAGACATTATCTGATGACTCTGCTATAGTCAGCTGTGTGATGAGAGGAGACTCTGTTGTAGTCAGCTGTGTGATGAGAGGAGACTGCTGTAGTCAGCTGTGTGATGAGAGGAGGCTGCTAGAGTCAGCTGTGTGATGAGAGGAGACTCTGCTATAGTCAGCTGTGTGATGAGAGGAGACTGCTATAGTCAACTGTGTGATGAGAGGAGACTGATTTAGTCAGCTGTGTGATGAGAGGAGACTCTACTATAGTCAGCTGTGTGATGAGAGGAGACTGCTATAGTCAGCTGTGTACTGGAAGGAGAATCCTCAGTCACTACTAAAAAGCCCAGACTGTACTGGAAGGAGAATCCTCAGTGTCTACTAAAAAGCCCAGACTGTACTTTATAAGGAAGCTTAGATCTTTGAATGTATGTGACAAAATGTGTAGTATGTTCTATAGCAGTGTTTTGGCGAGTGTAGTAGGGACCTGTGGCGAGTGTAGTAGGCACCTGTGGCGAGTGTAGTAGGGACCTGTGGCGAGGTGTAGTAGGGACCTGTGCTGTTGTGTGCTGGAAAGGGAATTGAGCACATAAAGGACATTAAACAAGCTTGACCAAATCATTAACAAAGCCAGTACTACAGTTGGCAGCAGCCTGGAATCAATGAAGGACATTGAAAAGTAAAACCACAAATGATCATGGACAATGACACCCCCACTCCCACAGGGCTCTGATGACACCCACCCACTCCAACAGGCTCTCGATGACACCCACTCCACAGGGCTCTGATTACCCTCTTTACCCACTCCTGGGCTCTGATTACACCCACTCTCTTACTGGCTCTGAGCTACAACTCCCACCACTCCACAGGGCTCTGATGACACCCACCCACTCCCACCAGGGCTCTGATGACACACTCCACAGGGTCTGATTACCACCACCACTCCACAGGGCTCTGATGACACCCACCCACTCCACGGCTCTGATGACACCCACCCACTCCACAGGGCTCTGTTGACACCCACCCACTCCACAGGGGCTCTGATGACACCCACCCACTCCACAGGGCTCTGATGACACCACCACTCCACAGGGCTCTGATGACCCCACCACTCCACAGGGCTCTGATGACACCCACCCACTCCACAGGGCTCTGATGACACCCACCACTCCACAGGGCTCTAGTGACACCCACCCACTCCACAGGGCTCTGATGACAACCCACCCACTCCACAGGGCTCTGATGACCCCACCCACTCCACAGGCTCTGATGACACCCACCCACTCCACAGGGCTCTATGACACCCACCCATCCACAGGGCTCTGATGACACCCACCCACTCCACAGGGCTCTGATGACACCCACCCACTCCACAGGGCTCTGATGACCCCCCACCACTCCACAGGGCTCTGATGACACCCACCAACTCCACAGGGCTCTGTGACACCCACTCCACAGGGCTCTGATGACACCCACTCCACAGGGCTCTGATGACCCCACCAACTCCACAGGGCTCTGATGTGACACCATCCTTGAATTGTCATTATGTGTTACTAGCTAGGTGGTTTTACTGTGGGTTCCTCTCCAGACGTCATAGCTAGGTGTTTTACTGTGGGTTCCTCTCCAGACGTCACTAGCTAGGTGGTTTTACTGTGGGTTCTCCAGAACGTCACTAGCTAGGTTGTTTTACTGTGGGTTCTTCTCCAGACGTCACTAGCTAGGTGGTTTACTGTGAGTTCTCCAGCATCACTAGCTAGGTGGTTTTACTGTGGGTTCTCCAGAATCACTAGCTAGGTGGTTTTTACTGTGGGTTCCTCTCCAGACGTCACTAGCTAGGTGTTTTACTGTGGTCTCCAGACTCACTAGCTAGGTGGTTTTACTGTGGGTTCTTCTCCAGACGTCACTAGCTAGGTGGTTTTACTGTGGGTTCTCCAGACATCACTAGCTAGTGGGTTTACTGTGGGTTTCTCCAGACGTCACTAGCTAGGTGGTTTTACTGTGGGTTCTCCAGACGTCACTAGCTAGGTGGTTTTACTGGTGGGTTCTCCAGACGTCACTAGCTAGGTGGTTTTACTGTGGGTTCTCCAGACGTCACTAGCTAGGTGTTTTACTGTGGGTTCCTCTCCAGAACGTCACTAGCTAGGTGTTACCGTGGGTTCTCCAGACGTCACTAGCTAGGTGGTTTACTGTGGGTCCTCTCCAGACGTCACTCTAGGTGGTTTACTTGGGTTCTCCAGACGTCACTAGCTAGGTGGTTTTACTGTGGGTTCCTCTCCAGACGTTACTAGCTAGGTGGTTTTTACTGTGGGTTCTCCAGACGTCACTAGCTAGGTGGTTTTACTGTGGGTTCTCCAGACGTCACTAGCTAGGTGGTTTTACTGTGGGTTCCTCTCCAGACGTCACTAGCTAGGTGGTTTTACTGTGGGTTCCTCTCCAGACGTCACTAGCTAGGTGGTTTACGTGGGTTCTCCAGACGTCACTAGCTAGGTGGTTTTACTGTGGGTTCTCCAGACGTCACTAGCTAGGTGGTTTTACTGTGGGTTCCTCTCCAGACGTCACTAGCTAGGTGGTTTTTACTGTGGGTTCCTCTCCAGACGTCATAGTAGGTGGTTTTTACTGTGGGTTCTCCAGACGTCACTAGCTAGGTGGTTTTACTGTGGGTTCTCCAGAACGTCACTAGCTAGGTGGTTTATGTGGGTTCTCCAGACGTCACTAGCTAGGTGGTTTACTGTTGGTTCTCCAGACGTCACTATGTAGGTGGGTTTTACTGTGGGTTCCTCTCCAGACTTCACTAGCTAGGTGGTTTTACTGTGGGTTCTCCAGACGTCACTAGCTAGGTGGTTTTACCGTGGGTTCTCCAGACGTCACTAGCTAGGTGGTTTTACCGTGGGTTCTCCAGACGTCACTAGCTAGGTGGTTTTACCGTGGGTTCTCCAGACGTCACTAGCAGGTGGTTTACCGTGGGTTTCTCCAGACAGTCACTAGGCTAGGTGGTTTTACCGTGGGTTCTCCAGACGTCACTAGCTAGGTGGTTTTACTGTGGGTCTCCAGACGTCACTAGCTAGGTGGTTTACTTTGGTGTCTTCTCCAGACGTTTCACTAGGCTAGGTGTGGTTTTACTTGTGGGTTCTCCAGACGTTACTAAGCTTAGGTGGTTTACTGTGGGTTCTCTCCAGACGTTACTAGCTAGGTGGTCTAACTGTGGGTTCTCCAGACGTTACTAGCTAGGTGGTTTTACTGGGGTTCTCCAGACGTTACTAGCTAGGTGGTTTTACTGTGGATTCTCCAGACTTTACTAGCTAGGTGGTCTAACTTTAAAGGACTTTGACAACGCTGATGTATAAAGGAGCTTTAAAAATACACTTGATTGAGTGACTTGCTTGCGTTTGTTCCCCTCCAGGCCTGCGGGGGCGATGGGCGTTTGCCCTGGCCAATCCGGGACACAGCTACTACGCTCGCCAGATGACGTGTTCACCCACCACCCTCCTATCGTCTTCTTCACCGTCTGGGTGTTTGGAGGAGGGACCACCCCATGTTGTTCATGGCTACACTAGGGTTAGGTCTAGAGCCGCTAGAACAACCTCTCTCCTTCACTCTTATTCCTGTCTCCCAGCGTCCCAAATGGCTCCTATTCCCTATATAGTACACTACTTTAGACCAGAGCCCTTTCCCTTAGGTATAGTGCACTACTTATAGACCAGAGCCTATTCCCTATAGTAGTGCACTACTTAGACCAGAGCCTATTCCCACTATTAGTCACTGTTGAATGATAGACCAGAGCTCTATTCCCTATATAGTTGCACTACTTTTAGACCAGAGCCCTATTTCCCTATATAGCGGCACTACTGATAGACCAAGAGTCCCTACATCCCTATATAGTGCACTACTTTAGACCAGACCCTATTTCCCTATAAGTTGGCACCTACTTATAGACCAGAAGCCCCTTTCCCTATATAGTACACTACTTTAGACCAGGCCCTACCATTCCCTATAAGTTGCCTACTTATAGGACCAGAGCCCTATGCCCAATATATAGTGCACTACTATAGACCAGGAAGCCCTATCTCTAGATATAGAGGCCACATACCTTTGACAAGAGCCCTATTCACCCCTAATTAGTACACTAACTATTAGGACCAGACCCTATTTCCCTATATAGTCGCACTACTATCGACCAGAGCCGGCCTTTCCTTATGGCACTACTATAACCAGAGCCATCACCTATATAGGTGCACTACACAATAACCAAGAGCCCTGATTCCCTATATATAGAGAGCCACTTACTTATAGACAGAGCCCTATTCCACTATAGAGGGCACTCAAATATAGACCAGAGCCCCTATTCCCTATATAGGTGCACTACTTAATAAGACCCGAGCCCTATTCCCTATAAGTGCACACATAACTATAGACCTAAGACGCCCTATTCCACAATATATAATGCACTACTAAATAGACCAGAGCCCATATTCCCATCTATAGTGCAACTACTATAGACCAGAGCCCATCTCCGCTATTATTAGAGCAACTTACTTTAGGACAGAAGCCCTACTATCCCTATCAATAGTGCACACTATTCTAGACCAGAGCTCCCTATCCCTATAATATAGCTTGCAACTATATAGACCAGAGCCCATATTCCCTAACTAGAATGCACTAATATAGACCAAGCCCTATTCCCTATATAGTGCACTACTATGAAGACCTAATCCAAAGAAAGCCTACAAATCAGACCCTTTCCCTATATAGTGCTACTACTTAGACCAGACGCCTATTCCCTATTATAGTGCACTACTATAGACCAAGCCCTTTCCCTATCATAGTGCACTACTTATAGACCAGAGCAAACCTATTCCCACAATCATTATAGTTGCACTACTTAATTAGACACCAGAGCCTCTAATCCCTAATATTTATGCACTACTATTAGACCAGAGCCCTAATTCCCTATATACTGCACTACAAATACTACACCATAAGAGCCCCCCTAGTTCCCCTTTTTATAGTGCACATACTCTGTTCATACTGTACCAGACCCATTTTTAAAATGAAATTTACAATAGATTTGTTAGTTGCTAATTCCAGTACTGTCTCATTGTGGTTTGGTGAGGATGAGACAGCCTGTGTTGCTTTGGTGAGGGTGAGACAGCCTGTGTGGTTTGGTGAGGGTTTGAGGACAGCCTGGTGTGGTTTGGGTCGGGTGAGACAGCCTTGTGTGTTTGGTCAGGGTGAGACTGTGTGGTGTTTATCCAGAAGGTTGGGGCCAGAGAGCCCTACAAGCAGCTTTTACCATTGGCCCAAATCTTTACACCTCTTATTCCATCCACCACTATAGTTTCCCTAACTGTCACCATGGAACTGACTAGGAGAGTGGAGACTAGTACCGCCTAGAGCAGGCTGAGTAGTACCAACCTAAGAGGGCTGTAGTACCACCTAGAGGGGCTACAGCTTACCATCTAGGGGCTGTAGTACCACCTAGAGGGCTGTAGTCCCACCTAAGAGGACTGTAGTACCACCTAGAGCGGCCGCGTGTAGTACCACCGAGAGGACTGTAGTGACACCTTAGAGACTGTAGTACAACCTGACTGTAAGTACCTGACTGTTAGTACCACCTAAGGGCTGTATACCACTAGAGGACCTGTAGTACCACCTAGAGGGCTGTAGTAGCCACTAGAGGGCTGTAGTACCACCTAGAGGACTGTCAGTACCGCCTAGTGAGTGACCTGTAGTACCGCTTAGAGGGCTGTAGTTACCGCCTAGAGGGCTGTAGTACCACCTGAGGGCTGTAGTACCACCTAGTGGGTGTAGTACCACCTAGAGGACTGTAGTACCTGTCTGTATTACCACCTAGAGGACTGTAGTACCACCTAGAAGACTGTAGTACCACCTAGGGACTGTAGTACCACCTAGAGACTGTACATTTACATTTAAGTCATTTAGCAGACGCTCTTATCCAGAGCGACTTACAATTGGATAAGGTTTTTTATATAATATTCATCCTGGTCCCCGTGGGGAATGATAACCCACAACCCTGGCGTTGCAAGCGCCATTGCTCTACACCAACTGACCTGTGATACCACCTAGAGGACTGTATAGTACCCACCTAGTTACCTGTACAGTAACTAGAGGACTGTAGTACACCTAGAGGCTGTAGTACCACCTAGAGGACTTGTACCACCTAGAGGACTGTAGTACCACTAGAGGACTGTAGTACCACTAGAGGATGTAGTACCACCTAGAGGACTGTAGTTTACCTGACTGTAGTACCACCTAGAGGGCTGTAGTACCACCTAGTGTGTTTAGAGGAGGAAGCCAGTCTGTATCAGTGTGTTTAGAGGAGAGGAGGAGCCAGTCTTGTATCAGTGTGTTTAGAGGAGGAGCCAGTCTGTATCAGTGTGTTTAGAGAGAGGAGCCAGTCTGTATCAGTGTGTTTAGAGGAGAGAGGAGCCAGTCTGTATCAGTGTGTTTAGAGGAGGAGCCAGTCTGTATCAGTGTGTTTTAGAGGAGGAGCCAGTCTGTATCTCAGTGTGTTAGAGGAGGAGCCAGTCTGTATCAGTGTGTTTAGAGGAGGAGCCAGTCTGTATCAGTGTGTTTGTGGTTAGAGCAGCTGTGTGTGTTTAGAGAGGGGCCAGTCTGTATCAGTGTGTTGGTAGACTTTAGGAGAGGAGGAGCCAGTCTGTATCAGTGTGTTTAGAGGAGGAGCCAGTCTGTATCAGTTGTGTTTAGAGGAGGAGGCCAGTCTGTTATCAGTGTGTTTAGAGGAGAGGAGGAGCCAGTCTGTATCAGTGTGTTTAGAGGAGGAGCCAGTCTGTATCAGTGTGTTTAGAGGAGGAGCCAGTCTGTATCATGTGTTTAGAGGAGAGGAGGCCAGTCTGTATCAGTATGTTTAGAGGAGAGCCAGTCGTATCAGTGTGTTTAGAGGAGGAGCCAGTCCTGTATCAGTGTGTTTAGAGGAGGAGCCAGTCTGTCAGTGTGTTTAGAGGAGGACCAGTCTGTATCAGTGTGTTTAGAGGAGAGGAGGAGCCAGTCTGTATCAGTGTGTTTAGAGGAGGAGCCAGTCTGTATCAGTGTGTTTAGAGGAGAGGAGGAAGCCAGTCTGTATCAGTGTGTTTTAGAGGAGGAGGCCAGTCTGTATCAGTGTGTTTAGAGGAGGAGCCAGTCTGTATCAGTGTGTTTAGAGGAGGAGCCAGTCTGTATCAGTGTGTTTAGAGGAGAGGAGAAGCCAGTCTGTATCAGTGTGTTTAGAGGAGAGGAGAAGCCAGTCTGTTCTGCTGTCTGTTTATGGACCTGAATGTGTTTGACAGTCACTGATAGCAAGGCCTCCTGCCTCTCGTCACACTGACTTACTGAGCAGCAGAGCAGCCGATAGTAGAGCATCGTTAGGGCAGTGGGAGGGCTAAGGAGGCTGCTGTCGGTAAGGCAGCAGTATGGCTAGGGAGGCTGCTGTCGTATAGGGCAGCATTAGGGCTAGGGAGGCTGCTGTCGGTAGGGCAGCGTAGGCTAGGAGGGCTGCTGTCGTAGGCAGCAGTAGGGTAGGGAGGCTGCTGTCGGTAGGGCAGCGGTAGGGCTAGGGAGGCTGCGTGTCGGTAGGGCAGTGGTAGGGCTAGGGAGGCTGCTGTCCGGTAGGCAGCAGTAGAGCTAGGGAGGCTGCTGTCGGTAGGGCAGCGGTAGGGCTAGGGAGGCTGCTGTCGGTAGGGCAGTGGTAGGTTTAGGGAAGCTGCCTTCGGTAGGCAGCAGTAGGGCTAGGGAGGCTGCTGTCGGTAGGGCAGTGGTAGGGTTAGGGAGGCTGCCATCGGTAGGGCAGTGGTAGAGTTAGGAGGCTGCCGTCTGTAGGGCAGCATTAGGGTTAGGAGGGCTGCTGTCAGTAGGGCAGTGGTAGGGTTAGGGAGGCTGCCGTCGGTAGGGCAGCGTTAGGGTTAGGGAGGCTGCTGTCGTAGGGCAGTGGTAGGGTTAGGGAGGCTGCCGTCAGGAGGGCAGTGGTGGGGTTAGGGAGGCTGCTGTCGGGAAGGCAGTGGTAGGGTTAGGGAGGCTGCTGTCGGAGGGCAGTGTAGGGTTAGGGAAGCTGCCGTCGGTAGGCAGCAGTAGGGCTAGGGAGGCTACCGTCTGTAGGCAGCAGTAGGGCTAGGGAGGCTGCTGTCGTAGGGCAGCAGTAGGGCTAGGGAGGCTGCCGTCGGTAGGGCAGCAGTAGAGCTAGGGAGGCTGCTGTCGGTAGGCAGCGGTAGAGTTAAGGAGTCTGCCGTAAGTTGGGTTAGGGAGGCTGCCCTACCCAACACCTCTCATCACCCCGAGAAACACCATCCCCACAGTGACGGATGGTGGTGCTAGCAGGGATGTTTTTCATCGGCAGGGACTGGGAAGCTGGTCAGAATTGAATTGAAGGAATACTGGATGGAGCTAAATACAGGGAAATTCTTGAGGAAACCTGATTCAGTCTTCCAGAGATTTGAAACTGGGACGGAGGTTCACCTTCCAGCAGGACAATGACCCTAAAGCATAACTGCTAAAGCAACACTCGAGTGGTTTAAGGGGAAACATTTAAATGTCTTGGAATGGCCTAGTCAAAGCCTAGACTTCATTCCAATTGAGAATCTGTGGTATGACTTAAAGATTGCTGTACACCAGCGGAAGGAGGAGCTGGAGCAGTTTTGCCTTGAAGAATGGGCAAAAATCCCAGTGGCTAGATGTGCCAAGCTTATAGAGACATACCCCAAGAGACTTGCAGCTGTAATTGCTGCAAAAGGTGGGTCTACAAAGTATTGACTTTGGGGGGGTGAATAGTTATGCACGCTCAAGTTTTCTGTTTTTATGTCTTATTTCTGGGTTGTTTCACAATAACAATATTTTGCATCTTCAAAGTGGTGGGCATGTTGTGTAAATSAAATGATACAAACCCCCCAAAATCTATTTTAATTCCAGGTTGTAAGGTAACAAAATAGGAAAAATGCCAAGGGGGGTGAATACTTTCGCAAGCCACTGTATTTGTTTACATTTGTCTTTTTAAATCGACAGTATCAAATCTTCCATAAAAGCAGTTTAGGTGGTTTACAAAGGATGAACAGTCTGCCGTATTATTGTTCTCTGCTTCCTCTTCCCGTCATTGCATTAAGCCCCTCCCATGCGTGTCTTGGATTTCCTGTACAGAACTTCTGCTCCACTTTATCCTTGAAGTCCTTTTTTGCTTTCCATATTTTTGACCTGAATTCATTTTCTTTCTCATTTACAGCATCAGTATCTCCTTTCAGGAATGCAAACTTCCTTTCATTGAGGCACATTTTCAAGTCCTTAGACACCCATGGCTTATTGTTGGGAAATACTCTGACAGTTTTTGTGTGTAATGACAGTATCCTCCCAGAACTGGATGTATGATGTCATTTTTAATTTAACCTTTATTTAACTAGGCAAGTCAGTTAAGAACAAATTCATATTTACAATGACAGTCTAGGAACAGTGGGTTAACTGCTTTGTTCAAGGGCAGAACGACAGATTTTACCTTGTCAGCTCGGGGATTCAATCTAGCAACATTTTGGTTACTGGCCCAAAGCTCTAACCAGTAATCTACCTGCCGTAATACGCTCTGTTAACTGGTGGGGGTCCCTACACGAGTCAAAGTACACCTCCCAGTCTGTGACGTCAAAGCTCCTCCCTACTCTCCTCTGTCCATACCTGAATGGATTCCTCTACAGTTTCTTTGTGTTTCTCCTGCTGCCTGTATCTCGGTAGGAGATGGATAACGTTATGGTCTGATTTCCCAGACTGCCTTGTATGAGTCCTCTACTTTGCCATAACACTGATCCAGGATGTGAGTTGAGCGAGTCGGACAGGTGATGTATTGTTGCGGAGAGGGAGAGCGTATTAAAATCTCCAAGCACAAATCCTGGCTGGTCAGTTGATCGTGAGCGGTCTGTAATCCTGTCAGCACCTTCCTTATTGTTAGGTCCAGGCACATGGACCAGAATAATGATAATCTGTCCCAACTCGCGTGGTAGATAGATTGGCCTGAATGATACAAGGAGAACTTCATAGTATCTGGTGCACACTTGTTCAATCACATTACACTGCGTGGCCCAAGTATTATCTACAAAGATACATATGATACAAGGAGAACTTCATAGTATCTGGTGCACACTTGTTCAATCACATTACACTGCGTGGCCCAAGTATTATCTACAAAGATACATGATCCCC
>NW_019943083.1:176078-180969 GCF_002910315.2 Salvelinus sp. IW2-2015
TATGGGATGTGACAGGGTTTGTATGGGATGTGACAGGGTTTATATGGGATGTGACAGGGTTTATATGGGATGTGACAGGGTTTATATTGGATGTGATAGGGTTTGTATGGGATGTGACAGGGTTTATATGGGATGTGACAGGGTTTATATGGGATGTGACAGGGTTTGTATGGAATGTGACAGTGTTTATATGGGATGTGATAGTGTTTATATGGAATGTGATAGGGGTTGTATGGGATGTGATAGGGGTTGTATGGGATGTGACAGGGTTTATATGGGATGTGATAGTMTTTATATGGGATGTGATAGGGGTTGTATGGGATGTGATAGCCTGGTTGTTGTTGTGTGTTGACTGTTTGAACTAAACCACTCATGGCTTCATGCCTTGCTATTTAATCCCAATCTCCATCTGGTTCCCTATTCAATATGTGATCTGATCTGTCATAGCTCTTCTGCAGGGACCCAATCAATCTGATTAAACTATATCCTGTTATTGTTTCAGCAGCCAGTTGGTCAGATTATTCCACAATTTTAGAAACATGGCATCAACAAGTGAAATGGATGACAGGGTTGTTCCCAACTGTGTCCGAAACTGCACCCTATTCCCTATATTGTGCCCTATGGTGGCACGCTATTCCCTATATAGTGCCCTATGGTGGCACCCTATTCCCTATATAGTGCACTATGGTGGCACCCTATTCCCTATATAGTGCACTATGGTGGCACCTTATTCCCTATATAGTGTCCTGCATATAGTGCACAACATAGAAAATAGGGTAGCATTTGGGACTGACACTCAGTGAACCTGAACATGTACAGCATGTGCATAGGAGGATGTTTTAATTAGAGTTAGGGCAGTTAGCTGGAGTGGAAACTATGATGTAGCAGCCAAAAGACTAGCTCTATGATACTGATTCCCCTGTACTGGACTGGATTCTGCTGGACTGATTCCTACTGGACTGATTCCTACTGGACTGATTCCTACTGGACTGATTCCTACTGGACTGGACTCTACTGGACTGATTCCTACTGGACTGGACCTTACTGGACTCTACTGGACTGATTCCTACTGGACTGGACCCTACTGGACTGATTCCCACTGGACTGGACTACCTATTGGGACTGAATTCCTACTGGACTGCCTTGGACTTCCTACTGGACTGATTCCTACATGCGCTGGCACTGACTGTTCCTACTGGACTCTACTACTCTTGGACTGATTCCTACTGACTGGACCTACTGGACTGATTCCCACTGGACTGGACTACTGACTGTTCTCCGGACTGGACTCTACGGACTCCTACCTGGACTGGACTCTGCTTGGATGACGGATACTCCTACTGGACTGAATCCTACTGGACTGGACCTGCTGGACTGACTTCCACTACTGGAGACTGGCATTTACTGACTTCCTACTAGGGCTGGGGCGAACCCTTCCTAACTGGGGGACGGGGACTGAATTTTTCCCCCATGGCTGATAGTCACTGGACTGATTCCTACTGGACTGGACATGATCTACGGACTCGATTCCTACTGGACTCGATGACTCGATTCGTACCCTCACTGACTTGATTCTATGGTTATCCAACTGCGACTTGGATGATTCCTACTGGACTATTCCTACTTGGGCTGGAACTCTAACTGGTACTGCTTCCTACCTGGACTGGAACCTACTGGACTGGACGCCTACTGGAACTGATTCTCCTACGGTGGAACATGAACTTGATTCTCTACTGGACTGATTCCCTACTGGACTGGACTGATTCCTTACTGGACTGGACTCTACTGGACTGATTCCTCTGGACGACCTACTGGACCTGATTCCCACTGGACTGGACTCCTACTGGACTGATTTCCCTAGCTGGACTGGACTGCATTTCCTACTGGACTGGACTCTACTGGACTGATTCCTACTGGACTGGACTGATTCCATGACTGGACTTATGGGACTGATTCCTACTGTACTGGACACTGCTACTGGGGACTGGACCCTACTGGCTGATTCCCACTGCCTGGACCCTACTGGACTCGGACCCTACTGGACTGGACCCCTACTGGACTGATTCCCACTGGACTGGACACTTACTGGACTGGACCTACTGGACTGATTCCCACTGGACTGGACACTACTGGACTGGACCCTACTGGACTGGACCCTACTGGACTGATTCCCACGTGGGGACTGGACTCTACTGGACTGATTCCCACTGGACTTGGACTCTGCTGGGCGGATTCCTACTGACTGATTCCTACTGGAAGCTGGACCCTACTGGACTGTTCCTACTGGACTGGACCCTACTGGACTGATTCCTACTGGACTGGACTGATTCCTACTGGACTGAATGATTCCTACTGGACTGGACTGATTCCTACTGGACTGATTCCTACTGGACTGGAACTGAATATCACTGGACTGATTCCTACTGGACTGGACTCTACTGGACTCGATTCCTACTGGACTGGACTCTACTGGACTGGACTCTATGGACTGGACTCTACTGGACTGATTCCTACTGGACTGATTCCTACTGGACTGGAACTGATTCCTACTGGACTGGACTCTACTGGACTGATTCCTACTGTACTGGACTCTACTGGACTGATTCCCACTGGAACTGGAACCCTACTGGACTGATTCCCACTGGACTGGACACTACTGGACTGGACCCTACTGGACTGGACACTACTGGAACTTACATACTGAGCTAGGACCCTACTGGACTGGACCCTAACTGGACTGATTCCACTGGACTGGACACTACTGGACTGGACCCTACTGGACTGATTTCCCACTGGACTGATTCCTACTGGACTGGACACTACTGGATTGATTCCCACTTTACTGAGACTGGACCCTACTGGACCTGATTGCCTTACTGGACTGGACTCTACTGGACTGATTCCTACTGGACTGGACTCTACTGGACTGGACTCTACTCGGACTGGACACTCTACTGAACTGGACATTCTCTACTGGACTCGGATTCCTACTGGACTCGATTCCTACTGGACTGGACTGATTCCTACTGGACTGGAATCTAACTGGACTGGATTTTCCTACTGTACTGGACTCTACTGGACTGATTCCCACTGGGACTGGACCCTACTGGACTGACTTCCACTGGACTGGACCACCTACTAGGAACTGGACCCTACCTGGACTGGACACTGACTGACCTGGACACCACTGACTGGACTGGAGACCCTACTGGACTGGGAACACCTACTGTGGACACTGGATTCCCACTGGACTGGACACTACTGGACTGGACGCGCTACTTGGACTGATTCCTACTGGAACTGATTCCTACTGGACTGGACACTACTGGATTAGGATTCCCACTTTTACTGGACTGGACCCTACTGGACTGATTCCTACTGGGGACTGGGACCCTACTGGACTGATTCCCACTGGACTGGGGACCTCTCTGTGGATGATTCCCCTGGACTGGACCCTACCGGACTGCATTCCCACTTTACTGGACTGGACACTACTGGTGGACACTACTGACTGATTCCCACTGGACTGGACTCTACTGACTGTGCTCCTACTGGAACTATACTCTACTTACCTCTCTGGCTCCGGTACCGCTTTGTCATGCGGTAGCAGAAGAAAAACAGTCAATAAACTGGGTGATTGGAAGTTCTGTGACAATTTTATGGGCTTTCCTCCGACAGGCAGGGTAAAGTGACTAGGCATCAGGCATAGATAATAATAAGGTATTTGGAGGTAGATATGTACATGAAGGCAGGGTAAAGTGACTAGGCATTAGGATAGATAATAAACGGTATTTGAGGTAGATATGTACATGAAGGCGGGTAATGACTAGGCATCGAGGATAGATAATAATACGTTTTGAGGTAGATATGTACATGAAGGCAGGGTAAAGAGTGACTAGGCATCAGGATAGAATAATAATAGGTATTTGAGGTAGATATGTACATGAAGGCAGGGTAAAGTCAGCTAGGCCATCAGGAGGCCTGCATTAGGAGGCCTGCATCAGGAGGCCTGCATTAGGAGGCCTGCATCAGGAGGCCTGCATCAGGAGGCCTGCATCAGAGGCCTGCATTAGGAGGCCTGCATTAGGAGGCCTGCATTAGGAGGCCTGCATTAGGAGGCTGATCAGGAGGCCTGCATCAGGAGGCCTGCATCAGCGAAGGCCTGCATCAGGAGGCCTGCATTAGGAGGCCTGCATTAAGCGAGGCCCTAAAAGCAATTTAGGAGGCCTGCATTAGGAGGCCTGCATTTAGGATTGCCTGCATCAGGAAGGCCTGCTGATCTCAGTGTTCCACACTTTCTCTGACTGGGTTTTAAACTTTCCAATCTACCCAAAATGTGGACAATTTTGTCCAACTTGGCAAATCTTCCCCATCATTTATTTGGTTCTTGGCACTGATCGTATGGTTCTTGTTAGTGCCTCTAAGGCTTGTGGTAACTTTTCCCTTTCTACCCTCCCTCCTCTGAGAGAGACCTGGCCTCTAGAAGCCATCTCAGTTATCATTCACTCGGCATCACCCCCCAACGGCGTTAAGTAGTAACAGTTAGGCTATTAATATTTGGTCACTTCTTCGTATACTTTTGGTGACGAATTACACTGTCGTGTTTATCACTTCACCTAATCTGTTCCAATAGGGCTTGGGCTTTTTATATGAGGTTTATATAAGGGTTATAGAATTTTATAGCCGAAAGACCTGTTGCTTTATCTGTGTGTGTGTGGGTGTGTATGTGTGATTTTAGCTGGGTCATTGTGGTGAACTGTTCACATGAGGCTTTGGCAGAGCTTCTGATTGACATAATGCCAGTATGTGTACTGCAGTGGATTCACTGTGGGCTAAAGGTAAGATACTGTTATATCAGGCTGAACCTTGTCCTGGTCTCTCTATGGGGTAG
>NW_019943083.1:182765-186000 GCF_002910315.2 Salvelinus sp. IW2-2015
GTCCTCCACTGGAGAGAGATATAAACTGTTCTGGCATCAGGGGAAAAGAGACTCTTCTACCCTGTCCTCCACTGGAGAGAGATATAAACTGTTCTGGCATCAGGGGGGAAAGAGACTCCTCTACCCTGTCCCTCCACTGGAGAGAGATATAAACTGTTCTGGCATCAGGGGGAAAGAGACTCTCTACCCTGTCCTCCACTGGAGAGAGATATAAACTGTTCTGGCATCAGGGAAAGAGAACTTCCTCTACCCTGTCCTCCACTGGAGAGAGATATAAACTGTTCTGGCATCAGGGGGAAAGAGACTCCTCTTCTACTGGCTGTCGGATGTTGTGGTTGGTTCAGGGTTCATGGCCTATCAGGCTGAAACAGTCTATGTTGTTTCCTGTGTGGCTCTTTGAACAGGAGCGCCTCCGACTCTAAAACACTCACTGCAACACTAAGGGGCTGATCGTGGACTACAGGAGAAGGAGGGCCAAACAGGCTCCCATAACGGATGTTAAATGGGGGCCAAGTTCCTTTCCACATCACCAACAAACTGTCATGGTCCYAACACACCAAGACAGTCGTGAAGAGGGCACGACAACACCTTTCCCCCTCAGGKGACTMGAAAGATTTGGCATGGGTCCCCAGATCCTCAAAAAGCTCTACAGCTACACCATTGAGAGCATCCTGACTGGCTGCATCACCGCCTGGTATGGCAACTGCTCCGCATCTGACCGTAAGGCGCTACAGAGGGTAGTGGGTACGGCCCAGTACATCACTGGGACCAAGCTTCCTGCTATCCAGGACCTATATACTAGGCAGTGTCAGAGGAAGGGCCAAAAATTGTCAGTCACCCATAGACTGTTCTCTCTGCTACCGCACGGCAAGCGGTACCGAAACACAAGGTCCAAAAGGAACAGCTTCTATCCCCAAGCCATAAGACTGCTGAACAGTTCATCAAATTAATTGCATTATTGGTTACAGGCTTGTAAGTAGGATTTCACTGTGAGGTCTACTACACCTGTTATAAACAGCTATTACTACACCTGGTAAAGCCTATTGGCTACTGTCTACAACTGTAAGGGTACAGCCTATTGGTTACTGTCTAACACTGTAAGGTGTACAGGGTTGTCTACCCCTGGTGTATAGGGTCCAGGAACAGGGTTGTCTATCCCTGGTGTATAGGGTCCAGGAACAGGGTTGTCTACCCCTGGTGTGTAGGGTCCAGGAACAGGGTTGTCTACCCCTGGTATGTAGGGTCCAGGAACAGGGTTGTCTACCCCTGGTGTGTAGGGTCCAGGAACAGGGTTGTCTACCCCTGGTGTGGGGGGGGGTTTCGGTTTTCAGCCTGAGGGAGATGTGTTGTTGTTGTTTTGAATCTGTTTATCAGCCAGGAGGAGATGTGTTGTTGTTGTTTTGATCTGTTTATCAGCCTGGGGGAGATGTGTTGTTGATGTTGTTGTTTTGATCTGTTTATCAGCCAGGAGGAGATGTGTTGTTGTTGGTTTTGAATCGGTTTATCAGCCTGGAGGAGATGTGTTGTTGTTGTTTTGATCTGTTTAATCAGCCAGGAGGAGATGTGTTGTTGTTGTTTTGATCTGTTTATCAACCTGGAGGAAAATTTGTTGTTGTTGTTGTTTTGATCGGTTTATCAGCCTGGAGGAGATGTGTTGTTGTTGTTTTGATTTACTTATCAGCCTGGAGGAATGTGTTGTTGTTGTTTTGATCTACTTATCAGCCTGGGGAGATGTGTTTGTTGTTGTTTTGCATCGGTTTATCAGCCTGGAGGAGATTCGTTGTTGTTGTTTTGATCTACTTATCAGCCTGGAGGAGATGTGTTTGTTGTTGTTTTGATCGGTTTATCAGCATGGAGGAGATGTTTGTGTTGTTTGATCGGTTTATCAGCATGGAGGAGAAGTGGTTGATATTGTTGTTTTGAATCTACTTATCAGCCTGGAGATGTTGGTGTTGTTTTGATCGGTTTATCAGCCTGGAGGAGATGTGTTGTTATTGTTGGTTTTTATCTACTTATCAGCCTGGAGGAGATGTGTTGTTGATGTTGTTTTGATCAGTTTATCAGCCTGGAGGAGATGTGTTGTTTGTTTTGATTGGTTATCAGCCTGGAGGAGATGTGTTGTATTGTTGTTTTGATCTACTTATCAGCCTGGAGAGATGTGTTGTTGATGTTGTTTTGATCAGTTTATCAGCCTGGAGGAGATGTGTTGTTGTTTTTGATCGGGTTAATCAGTCTGGAGGAGATGTGTTGTTGTTTTGATCAGTTTATCAGCCTGAGGAGATGTGTTGTTGTTTTGATCAGTTTATCAGCCTGGAGGAGATGTGTTGTTTTTTGATCGGTTTATCAGCCTGGAGGAGATGTGTTGTTGTTTTGATCAGTTTATCAGCTGGAGGGAGATGTGTTTGTTGTTTTGATCAGTTTATCAGCCTGGAGGAGATGTGTTGTTTGTAATCGGTTTATCAGCCTGGAGGAGATGTGTTGTTGTTGTTTTGATCTGTTTATCAGCCAGGAGGAGATGTGTTGTTGTTGTTTTGATCTGTTTATCAACCTGGAGGAAATTGTTGTTGTTGTTGTTTTGATCGTTTATCAGCCTGGAGGAGATGTGTTGTTGTTGTTGTTTTGATCTACTTATCAGCCTGGAGGAGATGTGTTGTTGTTGTTTTGATCGGTTTATCAGCCTGGAGGAGATTTGTTGTTGTTGTTTTTGATCTACTTTATCAGCCTGGAGAGATGTGTTGTTTGTTGTTTTGATCGGTTTATCAGCATGGAGGAGATGTGTTGTTGTTGTTTTGATCGGTTTATCAGCATGGAGGAGATGTGTTGTTATTGTTGTTTTGATCTACTTATCAGCCTGGAGGAGATGTGTTGTTGATGTTGTTTTTATCAGTTTATCAGCCTGGAGGAGATGTGTTGTTGTTTTGATCTGTTATCAGCCTGGAGGAGATTGTGTTGTTGTTTTGATCTGTTTATCAGCCTTGGAGGAGATTTGGTGTTGTTGTTGATAATGCCGTTGAATGAGTGAGTCAACTCCCATTCCCTTGGCCTACACCAGGGGTAGACAACCCTGTATACCATGGACCCTATACACCAGGGGTATTGGACAGAACAACCCTGTTCCTGGACCCTATACACCAGGGGTAGACAACCCTTTCCTGGACCCTATACACCAGGGGTAGACAACCCTGTTCTTGACCCTATAACACCAGGGGTGAGACAACCCTGTCCTGGACCTATA
>NW_019943084.1:0-17048 GCF_002910315.2 Salvelinus sp. IW2-2015
CTGGCTCTCGTTTTAACCTATCGGTAACCATGGGTTTGTTAGGGTGTGTTAGGGCAGTTGTTACCTTATGGAACTGTTGGATAGGTGTTGTGTTAGGGCGTTGTTACCTTATGGTAAACACTGGTTGGATTAGGGTTGTGTCTAGGGTGTTGTTACCTATTGGTAACCTGGTTGGTGTAGGGTTTGTATACGGGCCGTTGTTACTACTGGTAACCTGCCGTTAGGATTAGGTTTGTGTCTAGAGTGTTGTTACCTTTATTGGGGTAACCTGGTTGTGTTAGGGCGTTGTTACCTATGGTAACCTTGGTTGGATAGCGGTTGTGTTAGGCGTTGCTTACCTTATTGCGTAAACCTGGGTTGGGTTAGGGTTCGTTAGGGCGTTGTTACCGTATGGTAACCTGGTTGTGTTAGGGTGTTGTTACCTATGCGTAACCTGGTTGGTTAGGTTGTGAATAGAGCGTATGCTTACCTATGGTTAACCTGTCGTTAGTTAGGGTTGTGTCTTGAGGGGCGTTTTGTTACCTATGGTAAACCTGCGTTTGCGTTTAGGGGTTTGTGTTAGTGGCGTTTGTTACCTATGGTGAAACCTTGGTGGTTAGGGTTGTGTGTGGGCGTTGTTACCTATTGGATAACCCTGCTGTTGGTTAGGCGTTGATTGTTTAGGGCGTTGTTTACCTATGGTAACCTCGGGTTGTGTTAGGGTTGTGTTAGGGCCGTGTTACCTATTTGCGTAACCTGGTTGGATAGCGGTTGTGTTTAGGGCGTTGTTTAACCTATAAGGTAAACCTGCTGTTGCAGTTAGGTTGTGTTTAGGGCGTTGTTACCTATGCGTAACTCTGGTTTGTGGTTAGGGTTTGGTTAGGGCGCTTTGTTACCTATGGTAACCTTGCCGTTGGGTTAGCGGTTGTGTCTAGGGTGCTTTGTTACCCTATGGTAACCTGGTTGTGTATGTGGGCTGTTGTTACCTATGGTACCTGGTTGTGTTAGGGTTATGTTATGGGCGTGTTACCTATGGTAACCTGCTTTCTGTTAGGGCGTTGTTACCTTATGCCGCAAAACCTGCGCTTGGTTATTGGTTTGTGATCAGTGGCCGTTGTTACCTATGCTGTAACCTGGTTGGTTTAGGGTTGTAGTCTAGCGGCGTTTGGTTACCCTATGGTAACCTGGTTGGCATTAGGGTTGTGTATTTAGCGGCGTTGCCTTACCTATGGCTAACCCTGGTTTGGTTAGGGCGTGTTACCTATGGTAACCTGGTTGTATGGGTTTTAATAGGGCCGTTGTATCGTTACCTATGGTAACCTGGATTGGATAGCGCGTTGTGTTAGGGGCGCTTTGTTACCCTATGGCTAACCTGGTTAGTTAGGTTTGTTTGATTGAGCGGCGTTGTTAACCTATGCGTAACCTTGGTTGGATTTAGGGTTTGTGTTAGGGCGTTGTTACCTATGGTAACCTGGTCTGGTTAGACGGTTGTGTTTTAGGGGCGTTGTTACCTACTAGGTAACCTGGTTTGGTTAGGGTTGTGTGTAGGGCTGTTGTTACAACTATGTACGGTAACTGGTTGTTTTAGGGCGTTTGTTTACCTAATTTTGGTAACCTGGTTGGATTAGGGTTGTGTAGCTGGCGTTGTTTACCTATGGTAACCTGGTTGGTTAGGGTTGTGTTAGGGCGTTGTTACCTATGGTAACCTGGTTGGTTAGGGTGTTGTTACCTATGGTAACCTGGTTAGTTTGGGTTGCGTCAACAAAGCTGTCCTGTACTGTAGGTTGGCCGTGGCTTTTTAGAGGGGCAACATTTTACACCAAGCATAGGCTGTGTTGTGGGTGCCTGTGTGTGTGTGATTATAATTCTGTGTTGTTTCTGTGTTGTATGTCTTTGTTGCTTTATGATTTCTGTGAATATGTCATCATTATAAAACTGTTAATGTGAGAAGATGTAGGCTTATAACCTATTTCTATGCATGCATCTCTCTTCTCTTCTGTCTCTCTCCTCTCTCCTGCTATGTCTTTATCTCTCTCTCTCTCTCTCTCTCTCTCTCTCTCTCTCTCTCTCTCTCTCCCTCTCTCCCTTCTCCCCTCTCTCCTCCTCTCTCCTCTTTCTCCCCTCTCTCTCTCAGATCTGGTTGGTTATGCTTGTGTCTACAAAGTTGTCTTGTATTCTCTCTCGCCCCCTCTTTCTTGGAGATTCTTGCAAGGCATTCCAGCTCTGCACCCCTTCAGGAGTGTGTTCCCCAGAGACACCCAGGGTTTTGGGATAGGGGTAGGGGCAGGGTAGGGGCGGGGGTGTTGGACGCAGTATGTTGTTGTTATGATATAAGGTATTGATAAAAGGCCTTTAGGAGTCAACCAGGTCTAAGGGGCTGGGGAAGCTTTCGGAACACCTCAACTCTCCTATTTCACTCACTTCTCTCTACAACAGAAGAGGTATCCTATTGTTTTGTTAGCTGTCTCCCCAATAAAGAAACCTGTTTTTGGCTGGCACATTCCTCCAAAGACTCACATTCATAATGTGTAAACCCAGGTGGAGTTGAAGCGTTGGCTGTGATGCCAATGTGGTGTGAAGTGTAATTCAGATTCTCATTTCTTCTCCATGTCCCCCTGTGTACGGCAGGTCTGTGTTTAGCGCGCCTGAAGCCCCACTCGCCACACTTATTTCTTGCCTTGTATCACTGCTCATTTGTCAACCTGGCCTAGCCTACCTGCCTAATTTCATTGGCCCGCTGTTCAAATTGACTCTCTCTCTCTCGCTCTCCTTCTAAATGTCATAAAAACTTGCACGGCTGAGGCTGGCGGCTAAGTCCCTTTCCTGGCGCGACTGGATCAGAAATGTGTGGGAAGCGTATGTTTGTGTGTGTGTGTGTGTGTGTGTGTGTGTGTGTGTGTGTGTGTGGTGTGTGTGTGTGTGGTGTGTGTGTGTGTGTTACAGTACGAATGATTATTATTACATTTGCGGAGGAGTTGCGTTTCTTGACGCAAATTGACAGGCGAGATATAGAGAAAGCTGAGTGTGTAGCCGTGTCCATTCATCATGGTAAAACAAAGAGCCGAATCCTTACGCCTTGACACATACCCATCATGGCATTTACAGGAAGTCTTTCCATTCTGAGCTGGAGGCCTAGTTAGTAGTAGCCGCTGCTGTTGGTCCTCCGGATGAAGACAGGCAGACAGGCAGACAGGCAGACAGGCAGACAGTGCTCTGCTATCGCTAGACTTTACAAGGAGATGTTTATCTCAGTCTCTTCTGATCTCAGGTGGGCTGACGTATCACACAGACTGCAAGGAGATGAAGTAGAACCTCTTCACACTGCAAACTCATCCTTTCCTTTCCTCCTCATCCACTCCTCTCTCATTTTCCCTCCTTCCTGTCTGGCCACTTGTCTGGAAGGCTGCTCTCCTCTGTTGGAGCTGTACAGCCACAGAGTGCTGCTGTAGTGTGTACAGGATATTGAACAGCAGAGTGTGTACTGTCTGAGAAGAGCTAAGGCTAACGTGTAGGTAGAACTCATCTAGGGGCTTAGATGTTCTCCTCTCCTTGGGCGGCCATGACAGGGACAGAATAGGGTTAGGCTATAATAAACTGTTTTACAACTATTATTTATTTATTTAGCCTACAACAGCAATTCAGTGCAGATGTGCATGGCGGGAGAGAAATAATTCATTTCACCCCACTTAAAAATTCCCCCACATCTGCCTGTGTTACCCCTTTTGGCCTTTCCTATGTGCACTAGGTGATGCAGAGGATCTGGCCAGTCTGAGCCCTGCAGTCAACACTCTGATGGAGACAAAGGGAGGAGCCCTTAGCCATTCAACACACCACACACGCACACTCGCAAACACACACCACACACACACGCACGCTCGCAAACACACACCACACACACACGCACGCTCGCAAACACACACCACACACGCACGCTCGCAAACACACACCACACACACGCTCGCAAACACACACCACACACTGCCGTACTGCCGGCAGAGGGGGGAATTCACACCATGTACGTGTCAGCGGTGAAACCCCACTCTTCATTCCTCTCCACCCTCCTTTGAAGACACACTTATGCTTGGCCTCATTGTCCAATGGGATCTGTTCTGGCAGCCGGGGATTGTGGGAAAATGAACTGATTGAGCTGGTTAATCAGACCCCAGATACCCTCCTCCCCCTGACTGGGTGAAGCTGAGGGCAACCGGCCCTCTCCACCTTTCCTAATCAAAACACATTTATCTGTGTGACGCCAACCTATAGGCTATATCAGTAGCTACAGTGATAACCAAAGTAACTGTAGCTTACACCATGATAATAAGTACGCTATATGCCTGTCTATGACAAGCTATCACACTATCCCCAAAACAACTAAATAAGCAATGCCCAGAGTGTATGGTCTCCCTACACCTACTTCTTACAACTATACCTACCTATGTATGACTGCTGAGCAGGCTATGCCAGTGCCTTTCCAAAGATATTTTATGCATGTGTACACTATGCAGTTCACACACATGCTCCAGTCACACCACCCTCCCTCACACTCGGCACGGTTGTTGCAGGTGGTGTGGAAGTGGAGCTATATTTGTAAAGTGACAGGCGAGGGGAGCCCACTCCAGCACAGGCAGAGTGGGGAGGGGAGGGGAGGGGAGAGGTAATGGGCTGACAGCTCCACTGCAGGGAGAGGCCCTCTTAATGACAGCTTATTCCTTCATGATTTCAATTGTTGACAGTGGACAGGTCTGCTTGTTGCATCATGGCAGCTGTGTCATTACCTTCTGGCCCTGTCAAGGCTGCATTTTGACACTGGGAGGGAGAGTGAGAGGAAGGTAGGAATGATGACAACCGAGAGAATGAGAAAAATGGAAAGAAAGAATAGGATGGGTAGAAGGTGGGCAGGATGTGGGCAGGATGTGGGCAGGATGTGGGCAGTATGTGGGTAGTATGTGGGCAGGGTGTGGGTAGTATGTGGGCAGGGTGTGGGTAAGTATGTGGGCGTGTGGAGTATGTGGAGGGCTTGTAGTGTAAAATATGGGGTAGTACTGTGTGAATCTGTGGCAGGATGTGGGTAGGATGTGAGGTAGGGATGTGGGCAGATGTGGGCAGTTGGTTGGGTGGTATGTGCGGTAGTATGGTGGCAGGATGTGGGCAATTGGGTAGTATGTGGGCAGGGCATGTGGGTAGTATGTAGGGCTATTGTGGCAAGGATGTGGGTAGTATGTGGGCAGGATGTGGTAGTCATGTGGGCCAGGATGTGGGCAGGATGTGGTAGTATGTGGGTAGTATGTTGGCAGTATGTGGGTAGTAATGTGGGAGTATGTGGGCAGGAGTGGGTAGTATGTGGGCAGGATGTGGGCAGGATGTGGGCAGGCTGTGGCAGGGTGTGGGTAGGATGTGGGCAGGATGTGGGTAGTATGTGGGCAGGATGTGGGTAGTATGTGGGCAGGATGTGGGTAGTATGTGGGCAGGATGTGGGTAGTATGTGGGCAGGATGTGTTTAGTTGTGCTGGGTTCTAGTTACCTGGTATTGTGAGAGGATCCAGAAGATTGGTGCAGTGCACAAACACTGTTGTCATTCATGGATGAAGGGGATAGGACATGTCTGCAATATTCAGGAGAACATGCAACAAGGTATTAGCACACACACACATACCACTCTAAGCTTGCTGGTAGGCTACTTACAGTATGTAGGTCTCCCGTACAGACAGATTGGCGGATGCAGTGTTTCTGCTGCAGTCATTTAACTGTGGCGCTGCGCCACTGACCAAAATATGAAACATTCAAAAATATTTCTGTCGAGGCGCACTTTGAAGATGCTAGTTACCTGGTATTGTGTCCACATTTACTTTTCATCTGCAAACAAAACCAGCAATGAATAGAACAATCTTGATAACCCCATAGTAAAATAGTTTACCTATTTACCTAGTCAGCTTGTTGTTGTGTGTTCCATGCAAGATACATATTATTCTCTAGGCGCATTCAAGTTATGAGTGTCATATGGAGGGAAATCTGCATTCTGACAAGTAGTCAATGCACAACAATTCTTGCAATTGCAGGGAAAACAGCAGTTTTAATGGCCTTTGTTAAAAAGAGGACGATCCCAGCTTTCCATTCCTACTTTATTTACCAACTCCTAAATATGTGCCAACTGCACCATTTTAAACCCAGAGTTTTTAGCAGCATCATGGTTAAGCATGTTAAGCTCCACCATTTGCCGTGAGTGCAAAGGGGAGAGTGGGGCTAAATGTAACATAAGTCAATTGTAGCGTAACTTGGGGTAAAACGCCACCCTACCTCAAAATCATTTTTAGGGAGTGACTTAAACAATTGTGATGAAACAGATTACATTTTTAGTTGAGCAAGAATAGTAGCAACCAAGGAAAGTGTTGGGGGTGAAAAGGGTGACATGAAGTGGTTTCTGTGAGAAGTGGATGCAGGGGAAAATACCCTGGGTGGCGGGTTACCCTAACAGGCAGACCTACATTATATTCACTGTGTTTATGCATGTTTCTTTGGGACATACAATTTATCGATAGGATGCTACCTAGTTAAAAGATGACATGTGGGAGCTACAGTGCCTTCAGAAAGTATTCAACCCCTTGACTTTTTCCACATGTTGTTGTGTTACTTCCTGAATTTAAAATTGATTAAATGTAGTTTTTTGTCACTGGCCCACAATACCCCATAATCTCAAAGTGGAATTATGTTTATTTTTTTATTCATGTTATTTTATTCTTTAAAAATGAAAAGGTGAATCAATAAGTATTCAACCCCATTGTTATGGCAAGCCTAAATACATCCAGGAATATATATTTTTTAAACAATTCACCTTATAAGTTGCATGGACTCACTCTGTGTTCAATAATAGTGTTTAACATGATTTTTTTTATGACTACCTCATCTCTGTACCCCACACATACAGTTATCTGTAAGTCGAGCAGTGAATTTCAAACACAGATTCAACCACAAAGACCAGGGAGGTGTTCCAATGCCTCACAAAGAAGGGCACCTATTGATAGAAAGGAAACCACTCAGAGATTTCACCAATGGTGACGTTAAAACAGTTACAGAGTTTAATGACTGTGATAGGAGAAAACTGAGGATGTATCAACAACATTGTAGTTACTCCACCATACCAACCTACTGTAAATGACAGAGTGAAAAGAAGGAAGCCTGTACACAATTAAACATATTCCAAAACCCCCCACTGCAGCAAATTCTTCCAAAGGAAACCTGGATTCACCTGGTCTCTCTCTCTCTATCTCTCTCTCTCTCTCTCTCTCTCTCTCAATCTCTCTCTCTCTCTTAACATTGCCAAAGCAAGTGAAGTAGATAATAAACAAAAGTGAAATAAACAATAAAAATGAACAGTAAACATTACACTCACATAAGTTGCAAAAGAATAAAGACATTTCAAATGTCATATTATATCTATATACACTGTTGTAACGATGTGCAAATATTTAAAGTACAAAAGGGAAAATCAATAAACATAAATATGGGTTGTATTTACAATGGGGTTTGTTCTTCACTGGTTGCCGTTTTCTTGTGGCAACAGGTCACAAATCTTGCTGCTGTGATGCACACTGTGGTATTTCACCCAGTAGATATGGGAGTTTACCAAAATGTGGTTTGTTTTCTAGTTCTTTGTGGATCTTTGTAATCTGAGGGAAATATTTGGAGGTTAGGAAAGTGCATCTCAGTTTCCACCTCTTTTTGTCTCTCTTTGTGGGCAGTGTGCACATAGCCTGTCTTCTGTTGAGAGCCAGGTCTGCCTACGGCGGCCTTTCTCAATAGCAAGGCTATGCTCACTGAGTCTGTACGTAGTCAAAGCTTTCCTTAAGTTTGGGTCAGTCACAGTGGTCAGGTATTCTAACAGTGTGTACTCTCTGTTTAGGGCCAAATAGCGTTTTAGTTTGCTCTGTTTTTTTTGTTAGTTATTTCCAATGTCAAGTAATTATCTTTTTTCTCATGGTTTGGTCTAATTGTTTTGCTGTCCTGGGGTTCTGTGGGGTCTGTTTGTGAACAGAGCCCCAGAACCAGCTTGCTTAGGGGACTCTTCTCCAGGTTCATTTCTCTGTAGGTGATGACATTGTTATGGAAGGTTTAGGAATCGCTTCCTTTTAGGTGGTTGTAGAATTTAACGGCTCTTTTCTGGATTTTGATCATTAGCGGGTATCAGCCTAATTCTGCTCTGCATGCATTATTTGGTGTTTTACATTGTACACAGAGGATATTTTTGCAGAATTCTGCATGCGTAGTCTCAATTTGGTGTTTGTCCCATTTTGTGAAGTCTTGGTTGGTGAGCGGACCCCAGACTACACAACCATAAAGGACAATGGGTTCTATAACTGATTCAGGTATTTTTTTTGCCAGATCCTAATTGGTATGTCTCATTTTATGTTCCTTTTGATGGCATAGAAGCCCTTCTTGCCTTGTCTCTCAGCTCGTTCACAGCTTTGTGGAAGTTACCTGTTGTTTAGGCTGATGTTTAGGCCAAGGTATGTATCGTTTTTTGTGTGCTCTAGAGCAACGGTGTCTAGATGGAATTTGTATTTGTGGTCCTGGCAACTGGACCTTTTTTCTAACACCATTATTTTTGTCTTACTGAGATTTACTGTCAGGGCCCAGGTCTGGCAGAATCTGTGCAGAAGATCTAGGTGTTGCTGTAGGCCCTCCTTGGTTGGTGACAGAAGCACCAGATCATCAGCAAACAGTAGACATTTGACTTCAGATTCTAGTAGGGTGAGGCCGGGTGCTGCAGACTGTTCTAGTGCCCTCACCAATTCGGTGATATATGTTGAAGAGGGTGGGGGTTAAGCTGCATCCTTGTCTCACCCCACGGCCCTGTGGAAAGAAATGTGTGTATTTTTTGCCAATTTTAACCGCCCACTTGTTGTTAGTGTACATGGATTTTATAATGTCATATGTTTTCCCCCCAACACCACTTTCCATCTGGCAGATGGCAGACCTTCATAACAAATGGAGTCCAAGGCTTTTTTGAAATCAACAAAGCATGATAAAACTGCCTTTGTTTTGGTTTGTTTGTTTTTCAATGGGGTGTGCAGGGTGAATACGTGCTCTGTCGTATGGTAATTAGGTAAAAAGCCAATTTGACATTTGCTCAGTACATTGTTTTCACTGAGGACATGTACAAGTCTTCTGTTAATGATAATGCAGAGGATTTCCCCAAGGTTGCTGTTGACGCATATCCCACGGTAGTTATTGGGGTCAAATTTGTCTCCACTTTCGTGGATTGGGGTGGTTAGTCCTTGGTTCCAAATATTGGGGAGGATGCCAGAGCTGAGGATGATGTTAAAGAGTTTAAGTATAGCCAATTGGAATTTGTGGTCTGTGTATTTTTAATAATTTCATTGAGGATACCTTCAACACCACAGGCCTTTTTGGGTTGGTGTGTTTGGTTTTTTATCCTGTAGTTCATTCAATGTATTTGGAGAATCCAGTGGGTTCTGGTAGGCTTTAATAGTTGATTTGTATTTGATCATGTATATGTTTTTGCTGTTTGTTCTTTGTTATAGGGCCAAAACGATTGGAGAAGTGGTTTAACCATACAGCTCCATTTTGGATAGATAACTCTTTGTGTTGTTGTTTGTTTAGTGTTTCCAATTTTCCCAGAAGTGGTTTGAGTCTATGGATTCTTCAATTACATTGAGCTGATTTCTGACATACTGTTCCTTCTTTTTCCGTAGTGTATTTCTGTATTATTTTAGTGATTCACCGTAGTGAAGGCGTTGGCTCAGGTTTTCTGGATCTCATTGTAGTTGGTTGAATGGGTTTCTCCATTTCTTTCTTAGGTTTTTGCATTGTTCATCAAACCATTGGTCATTGCTGTTACTTTTCTCAGGTTTTGCTGATTGAAATGTTTACATTTGATAGGGAAGCTGAGAGGTCAAGTATACTGTTTAAGTTTTCTTCTGCCAAGTTTACACCTTCACTATTACAGTGGGACGTTTTGTCCAGGAAGTGGTTCAAAAGGGATTGAATTTGTTGTTGCCTAATTTTTGGTAGGTTTCCACACTACATTCCTTCCATCTATAGAATTTCTTAATGTTATTCAGTTCCTTTGGTTTTGATGCCTCATGATTGAGTATTGCTCTGTTCAAGTAGACTGTGATTTTGCTGTGATCTGATAAGGGTGTCAGTGGGCTGACTGTGAACRCTCTGAGAGACTCTGGGTTGAGGTCAGTGATAAAGTAGTCTACAGTACTACTGCCAAGAGATGAGCTATAGGTGTACTTACCATAGGAGTCCCCTCAAAGCCTACCATTGACTATATACATACCCAGCGTGCGACGGAGCTGCTGGAGTTGTGACCCGTTTTTGTTGGTTATGTTGTCGTAGTTGTGCCTAGGGGGGCATATGGGGAAGGGAATGCTGTCACCTCCAGGCAGGTGTTTGTCTCCCTGTGTGCTGACGGTGTCAGGTTCTTGTCCTGTTCTGTCATTTAGGTCGCCACAGACTAGTACCTTTGTACATGGACCTGGAAATGATTGATTCCCCCTCCTGGATGGAGAAGCTGTCTTCATTAAAGTATGGGGATTCTAGTGGGAGGATATAGGTAGCACACAGGAGGACATGCTTCTCTGTTAAGATAATTTTCTTTTGAATTTCTAGCCAAATGTAAAAGGTTCTTGTTTTGATTATTTTAATAGAGTGAGTTAGGATTGCTCTATACCAAATGAGCATGTGTGTGTCTCCCCCTTTCCAATCCATATATTTTCCACATATTTGCTTTCTTTTTCTGTCTGTTTGCTTTTGAATGTTTATTTGACCCCCCCACCTCTACCCCCCCCCCGCCTCTCCCCTCACCCGGTCCCCTTAGCAATGCCCCCCTTCCTCCCTGCAGTGCCCCTCTCCCCCTCTATCTCAAACACTCTTTTAAGTCAACCCCGCACTCTCCACTGCTCCACACACACACACACACACACGCACACACACGCACGCACGCACACACTATTGTACAGCTAACCTTGTGGGCGGACACAATTCAGTCCCATTCAAAATCCTATTTTCCCTACCCCGTACTCTTTCCCTAACCTTAAACCTGACCCTAACCTTAACCCCAAAAACTAACTTTAACCCTAAAACTAACCCTACTACTAACCCTAAACCTAATTCTAACACTAATTCTAACCTTAACCCTAAACCCCTAGAAATAGCATCTGACCTTGTGGGGACCAACAAAATGTCCCCAGTTGGTCAAATGTTCGTTCTTGTGAGGTCTTCTGGCCCCCACAATAATAGTCACACACACAAACAGTAAGAAAGAGAAAGCCTGAAAAAAACGAGCAACTGCATTTCACAAAAAATGTAGTATTTAATAAAAAATAATATATATATCCACCTCCCTCCCTCCCTCCCTCCCTCCCTCCCTCCCTCCCTCCCCCCGCCTCCCTCCCTCCCTCCTCCCTCCCTCGCCTCCTCCCTCTCCTCCCTCCTCCCTCCCTCCTCCCTCCCCCTCCCTCCCTCCCTCCTCGCTGGTTCTTGTTAGTCAGTTAGGCTCGGCACTAGAGACTTGCTGGGAAAAAGACGTGGGTGTGGTGTTTTTCAAAAAAGTGTGTGAAAAGCCTTAGGTTTATATCTGCCCAGAATTTCAATGGGATGCTGAAAGAGGGGCAGGGAAGCGGGGCGAACTCAAACACAGGAATCTGGTTTAATTTCGTGTCATGTTGCTCTTTTTTCTTTTTTTCTGGATTGATGTCTTCTTCAAATCCGCTTCTCTCCTCCGTCGTTTTTTGGTACTGTGTATTTAGCCAGGTCTCTTCAAGTTGCTTTATTGGCATGACGTAACAATGTACATATTGCCAAAAGCTTATTTGGATATTTACAATCTCTCTGTCCTCTCTGTCTCTGTCTTCTGTCTGTTCTGTCTCTGTCTCTGTCTCTGTCTCTGTCTCTGTCCTGTCTTGTCTCTGTCTCCTGTCTGTCTGTCTGTCTGTCTGTCTCTGTCTGTCTGTCGTTCTGTCTGTCTGTCTGTCTGTCGTCTGTCTGCTCTGTCTGTCTGTCTGTCTGTCTCTGTCTCTGTCTGTCTGGTCTCTGTCTCTGTCGTCTGTCTCTGTTCTGTCTGTCTGTCTGTCTGTCTGTCTGTCTGTCTGTCTGTCTGTCTGTCGTCTCTGTCTCTGGTTCTGTCTCTGTCTGTCTCTGTCTCTGTTTCTCTGTCTGTGTCTGTCTCTGTCTGTCTTGTCTCTGGTCTCTGTCTGGTCTCTGTATGCTCTGTCGTCTGTCTCTGGTCCTGTCTCTGTCCTCTGTCTCTGTCTCGTCTGTCTGTCTGTCTCTGGTCTGTCTCTGTCTGTCTTGTCTGTCTCTGTCTGTCTCTGTCTGTCTCTGTCTGTCTCTCTGCTGGCTCTGCTGTCTGTCTCTGTCCTGTCTCTTCTGGCTCTTCGTCTGTCTCTGTCTGTCTCTGTCTCTGTCTGTCTCTGGTCTCTGTTCTGTCTCTGTCTCTGTCTCTTGTCTGTCTCTGTCTGTCTGTCTGTCTGTCTTTTCTTTCCCCTCCCCCCCTGTTACTTTTGTGTAAAATCTTAGGATGTTTTCCTCATGGTGGATTACTGGTCTTTGGGGGTTAGGTGTGTGTGTCTATGGGGGTTATCAAAGGTTTCTTGGGGGTCTTGAGAGGTAGCATCACCAGGTAGTGTGTGTGTAGGGGTCAGAGGGATGCGCTGGTCTGAGCTGGTAAGTTGAGGTCCTGCAGGGGACACATATCTTCAGGTGGATGTGCAGCGTTTCCTGCAGTTAAAATCAATACACTTGACACCTTCAAAGGCAGCGTAGTAGACTGGGACTCCCGCGGGACGGCAGCTGTCAACAAAACCTAATAATTACTAGCCTGGGAAGAGCTCACCTGCAAAGCCAAATAAAAGATTATCATGAGGGAAAACATATTGTGTGGTCGTATTGCCTTTCTTAACAGTGCTGCTGTGAATCTCTCTCATCACAGGGTCCTCCCGCCCCTGATTCCTGTGTTCTGCATGAACAATGGAACACCATGCACCGTGTAAAAACATGTATTTGCATATTTTTAAGCGTGGTGTGTTTTGAAGTTGGTGGTTTTTCCCGGGCTTAGATGGCTGTGTGTGTGTGTGCGTGTGTGTGCGCCGTGTGTGTGTGTGTGCACCGTGTGGTGTCGTGTGTGCGCCGTGTGTGTGTGTGTGCGCCGTGTGTGTGTGTGTGCGCCTGTTGTGTTGTGTGTGTGCGCCGTGGTGTGCGCCGTGATGTGTGTGTGTTGCGCCGTGTGTGTGTGTGTTTCCCCCCAGCTCTGTATTGATTGTGGTCAAATTTTCTGGGAGCCTTTATTTACCAGTCAGAAAAGGATGGGGGGAAGCAATACTTCCTCAGCCTTCCTGTCTTCTTCCTGTCTTCTTCCTGTCGTCTTTTGGAAAACAAGCCAAATATGATTTTCAAAGACACAGATGAGTAATGAGTATAAAGTTTATTTTTTTTACCAGTACACACAAACACACACACACAAACACTGTACTAGAAAGCAAAGGGAAGAGCTGTCTAGTGTGGCAAGCCCAGTTGATGTTCAGCTCACACTACTAGAAACAGTAACAAGCTAGCTGGGGGATGGATAGAACAGGAGAGAATAAAGGAAGGGGGACGAACTTTGATCTAAATGGTGAAACATTATTATGGATTATGCATTTATTAGCTCCAGTGTTGATCATTGGATTTTTTCCGTCCAAATGAACAAATGATATTATCAAGGCAGCAGTGTGTGAGCTGGGTAGTAGGTCGTTTGCGGCTGCGGGGCCGTGTGTTGTGTGTGTGTGTCCCGGTGGGATGGTCTTGTTTAGACTCTATTCCAGAGCGCCCCATGCAGTGTGTGTGTTGGATTCCTGCTCACTCTCTCCCGGGGAACACTCCACGAGGCTACACACACACACACACATACATCTACACAATTAATACACACTGCAGAGTCCTGTCCATTGTACCACTGCTAACACCTCTGGCTACTGTTGAATATAGAATGACGCACACACACCAAAAAAACAGCTCTTATAAACACAGATACCTCACCTCCCTTCTTCCTCATTTAGTAATATAACAAGGATGTCCTTGCTCTCCTCTGCTTTGGTGTCGATAAAGCTGGTGTGGTTCTGTCCTGTTGTGGGTTTCGCATGGCGGTGAGCTTGCCAGGGTTTAATTTGGGGAGGGAGGTGAGGTCAACCACTGTAGAGGGCTTGATCGATGACAGTGAGCTTATTGCTTAAATAGGGGTTAACGGGGTGCAGCAACAATACTGGGGTTACATAAAAACACCAAGTAACATAGCTGTAAACAGTTTTCACCCTCCATCCACGCAGAAAGATCTGAAGTGGGCAGCGGTGTCTCTAGCTGCAGGCCTGCCACCTGGACATTCAGCAGGGCTTCATTAGGCGCTCATAGAACATCCATAAAACATATTTTCTTTAATGGAGACTGGCAGCCTGGAGGTCTCATGTTTCACAGGTAATCTGACTGATTCATCGACAATACAACAGAGGGGTGTGTGTGTCTGTGCACATGCCTGTGTGTGTGTGTGATGTGTGTGCGAGTTTTTGTAATGTCAGACCTGTCACCTGCTCCCCCGGCTGAGAGTCGTCGTGGGAAACGAGGTGCAGCATCCGTGCGTGAGGTTAGCCGGAAATCAGCGTTCAGGCTGTCTCACAGTCCCTACGGTGTGTGTGTGTGTGTGTGTGTGTGTGTGTGTGTGTCAGGGGCAGGGTGCAGAGCAATGACTGTATATATTCATGGACAAAGCCATCGATCACCTGACACCATTCATTCCTATGTGAAGAGTCAATAGCGCAATGAAGTGGGTTAAGATGGCGTCTCATGGAGACATCACATGCACATTTTGAGCTACTCTAGGAAGTGACGTCACAGGCTAGCTCAGTGCTGCCCCCTCTCATTAACTCAAGCAACTACATTATCTTTATAACTTCTTCTGTGTGCGATTTTAAAAGAATCTGTTCAAGAATCTGTATTTGAGCGGAGTTGAGTGGTCGGAAATCCCGCTCGTTGGGCACGCAGCACTCTGGCGCTCCACCTCAAATAGAGAGAGAGGCTTTACTTTACTTTACTTGTGGCAGGCCAGGCGCCTGCAGGCTGACTTCGGTCGTCTGTTGGACGGTGTTTCCTCCATCACGTTGGTGCAGCTGGCTTCCGTGTTAAGCAGGCGGATGTTCAGGAGAGCGGTTTGGCGGGTCATGTTTCAGACTCGACCTTCGCCTGCCAGGACCGTTGGAGAGTTGCAGCCATGAGACAAGGTCACGAAATTGGGGAGAAAAATTAAATAAATAAATATGAATAATGTATATACAGCTCTGGAAAATATTTAGGTATGTGTTTGGGTAAAATGAACATTTTTGTTTTATTCTATAAACTACTGACTAATTTCTCCCAAATTCCAAATAAAAATATTGTAATTTAGAGCATTTATTTGCAGAAAATGACAACTGGTCAAAATAACAAAAAGATGCAGTGTTGTCAAACCTGGAATAATGCAAAGAAAATAAGTTCATATTAATTTTAAAACAACACAATACTAACGTTTTAACTTAGGAAGAGTTCAGGAATCAATATTTGGAAGAATAACCCTGATTTTCATTCATCAGCTTTGGGGAACATTGTCAGAGCAGAACGAAGCAAGTTTTCTTCCAGGACAACCTTGTACGTGGCTTCATTCATGCGTCCTTCACAAAGACACATCTGTCTGATTCCAGCCTTGCTGAAGCACCCCCAGATCCTCAACGATCCTCCACCAAATGTCACAGTGGGTGCGAGACCTGGAGAGGCCTACAAGCCACAGTGTCTCGCACCCACTGTGAAATTTGGTGGAGGAAGTTAAAACATTTATGTTGTGTTGTTTAAAAATGAATTTGAACAAATTGTCTCTGCATTATTTGAGGTCCGACAACACTGCATCTTGTTATTTTGACCAGTTGTCATTTTTTAAGAATAAATGCTCTAAATGACAATATTTTCATTTGGAATTTGGCAGAAATGTTTTCAGTAGTTTATAGAATAAAACAAAAATATAAATTTTACCCAAACACATACCTAGAAATAGTAAAACCAGAGAAACTGATAATTTTGCAGTGGTCTCTTAATTCTTTCCAGAAATGTGTATGTATATATATATACAGTATATATATTTTTTTTTTTTTTGGGGGGGGGGGAACTAACAATCACCAAAACAAAAACTATATAGTCAGGGAAAATCAAAAAGTCTTAGTGTCATGGCATGGGACCCCATTGATTCTCTCAGCCCGAATTCTCTCAGAATTTTAGGAAACTAGCTTTAAAATATTCTCTGCCCCATGGACATTTTGTCTCTTCTGCCTCTAAAACCGTGCTATTGGCCACACCCACTAGTACGCCTTCCCTCTTTCTGTCACTCTCTCTTTCGTCTTGAGACGTTGTAAATCGTACATGTATTTTTTATTTTTTTATTCTCACTTTTACCCCTTTTTCTCCCCAGTTGGTAGCTAGTCTTATCGCTGCAACTCCCCTACAGACTCGGGAGAGGCGAAGGTCGAGACCCGTGCATCCTCTGAAACACCACCCTGCCAAGCTGCACTGCTTCTTGACACACTGCTCGCTTAACCCAGAAGCCAGCTCCACCAATGTGTCGGAGGAAACACCGACCAGCTGGCTACTGTAGTCAGCATGCATGCGCCCGGCCTGCCACAAGGAGTCGCTAGAGCGCGATGGGACAAGGAAAACCCGGCCAGCCAAACCCTGCCCTAACCTGGACAACGCTGGGCCAATTGTGTGCCACCTCATGGGTCTCCCCGTCACGGGATCGATCCCGGGTCTGTAGTGACGCCTCAAGCACTGAGATGCAGTGCCTTAGACCGCTGAACCAGGGTCTGTAGTGACTCCTCTAGCACTGAGGTGCAGTGCCTTAGACCGCTGAACCAGGGTCTGTAGTGACTCCTCTAGCACTGAGATGCAGTGCCTTAGACCGCTGAACCAGGGTCTGTAGTGACGCCTCTAGCATTGAGATGCAGTGCCTTAGACCGCTGAACCAGGGTCTGTAGTGACGCCTCTAGCACTGTGAT
>NW_019943084.1:17671-25128 GCF_002910315.2 Salvelinus sp. IW2-2015
TCGGTTTGGGTAGGGTCAACTGACCTGACAATTAAAGTCAACTAATCCCAATGATGTTACCAATATGATTTTCACTTTTCCAAACTTACAGTACATCTCCATCAGAATCTACTTTAGTATCAACCAGGTTCTGCAACTGATCCGACAGATATGGAAAGACACTAGTATAAAGAGAATGTGGAATCTCCATCTTGTTTATCCTCACGGCCCGGCCTTCCCTCCAAAAACGACCAGCCACAAGCTTGACCAACCCCAAGATCCTCCTAAGATCTAAAATCCTATCAGAACCACTACAACTCTTCCTATCAGCTCTCCAGGCGGTCAACGACTGTTTATCTAGATGTATACAAGCCATGGAATAATGGATGCTGAGATGATTGATGCTTACAGCTAAAATGTTACAAATCATCTTAAAGAGTAAAATTTTCATGAAGAGTGGAATCACTTTTAACTGTATGTAAATGATAAGTGCCCGATTGGTCCATTCCCTGTAATATGGCCAGTTGCCAAAGACTCTGCTGGAATGACTGACGTAACTTGTACACTCCAGAGCCAATGAAGCTGGGATGTAGAGGGGGCGGCTGTGTTAGTACACTTTAGAGATGCTCAAGAAGATCAGAACAGAAAAACCAATAGCCTCCTCCTTGGGAAATCAGAAGCCACACAGGACAAAATTTAATCATGATAGCATTCTTTTCTCTGAATTACTATCCTTGGGACTAAACAACCAGGGAATTTCCTTAAGCCATATTTTCCTTGAGAAGGTCCCCATTTTTTTGTGTGTTTATTAACTTAATTATTAACATAATAGAGTTTTTGACCACAGTTAGTTGAAGAACTTGTATTTGGGTAGAAAGTGGCCCTGCCTTTACTTGATTCCTCAGGGTTGATTAAACCACATAGTTCTTGTGTCTGCCTTCTTTAATGGAGGACCCCCTATGCCCAGCTTTCCCAGCCCCAACTCCACAGCCCTTCTTGGGCTTTCACTAGTCACCATCTCAGCTCCAGCCCTGATTTTCTGGCCTATATATTCTCCCTCTAGCTACACTTGACCTTCAAAAGGCCCTCAACTCTTGAGCCTCGTTATGAGGTTTTTACTGGGAGGTGTTTAACGCTTGGACTGGGCTGTGACTCCCACACTGGGGGACTGGTGTGTCCCACTCTGGCAAAGGAGAAAATGGCTTGGAATCAGCCAATGCGAACTCGAAAACGCATAGAAAGACAAAGCCATAGGTTCAAGATGAGGAATTGTTGTTTCGTTATGTGCCCACGAGGAAACACTTTCCTCTTAAATTGGCTTGGGTTTTTTTTTTTTTTTCCCTGAAAAACACCTCCTTGGGTTTGTAAGTGCAACTTCAGGTCGTTCAATCGGGCCTCCGAGTGGGCGCAGCGTCCCTAAGGCACTGCATCTCAGTGCTTGAGGGTCACTACAGACCCTGGTTCAGCGGTCTAAGGCAACTGCATCTCAGTGCTTAGAGGCGTCACTACAGACCCTGGTTTCAGCGGTCTAAGGGCACTGCATCTCAGTGCTAGAGGCAGTCACTACAGACCCTGGTTCAGCGGTCTAAGACTGCATCTCAGTGCTAAGAGGAGTCACTACAGACCCCTGGTTCAGTGGTCACGTAAGGCAACTGCTCCCTCATGTGTGTGTGTCGTTCATTACCCATACTGCCTTGCCCTGTGAAGTGTGTGTGTGTCGTTCATTACCCATACTGCCTTGCTCTGTGAAGTGTGTGTGTGTGTCGTTCATTACCCATACTGCCTTGCCCTGTGAAGTGTGTCCTTGTAGTATTGTTTTTTTTTACTGTTCTCTAGCACACTACAATCCCTCCCTCCTTTTTACATACTCTCTCTCCTTCCTCCCTGTTGTTCATGATGGCCTTACCAGTGTAGCTCAGTTCTACACCTTTCTGTACCCATAATAAGGTCCTTAACTGGGAGAGAAAGAGAGAAATAACATTTGGGATGGGGTGAGGAGAGAGACTCTCTCTGGCCAAGATGTGCGTAATGCAGCAGTGTCAGTCTGTGACCCAGTTCCAACCCCTTTGAAGTCCACAGGCTGATCCCTCTACAGGGGACCGAATGGATTTAGGTGGAAATAATAGAGGAGGTGAATACTGCAGAGAGCTGAGTGAGAGACACGGGGAGTCAGAGAGCAGAGGTGGAATGTGGAATAAAGGGTAGCGACCCCCTATAGCCCAGCAGTGTGGTGTGTTTCAGAAGCCTGACTCCTGTGTGTTGCTGCTGCCTGGGTTTATATGGCGACGGGCCTGCTCGAAGCTAGAGGAACCTCGTCGAGGGACGTGACCTAGAAAGGCCCAATCACTCTCCTCTCCAGCTCCTGTGATCGCCAGTGTGCTAGAACCTCAGTCGTCTCCAGCCGTGTGTGTGCCCCACCACAGCCCAGCCATGGCGTGACCCACATCGTGCACGGGGCCCCGGCAGCCTTGCTTCTGGTGCGCTGCAGCACGTTTGGGCACAAACCCCACAGAGACAGGGTCCTACTGAAGTGTGGTGGGGGACGTAGAAATACGTTTCCATTTGAATGGACTTTGATTTTAAGGTAGACAGACTGGATTGGAGAATGTAAGGTAGGATCTGGTTTCATTGCCTATGAGGATGAAGAGACGGACAGACAGACAGACAGACAGATAGAGACCCCCCCCCCCGCAGGCTTTGCTTATCATCAATAAAAATGGCGGCGGTGACTCCCCAATAACCAGAACCATCCCACCATCACAACTAGCTCCAGATTCCCATAAGAATGCAGCACAAGCGGTGCGGGGACTTAAACTTTACTTTCGAGAGAGAAACTTAGTTTGTCTGTTTCAATTAAAATCCATTCTTTTTTACTTCCTCTCTCCTTCCATCTTTTTGAGTTTTGGCCCGAGCCCTGTAGGGCTCAACACGCGTCGCTAGATTGCATACATGTCCGGTCTCAACATCTATTCCAATGACTTCTATTAGTTCTGACCTTGAGGTACGTGAGTGCCTGTTATTCAGAGCCAGACAGACAAGTATATTGAAGGCTGTGTGCCTTCTAGCCATGCTCACACGGGACGGCGTTGTGCTCTGTACATCATCAATCGCTGTGTCTCTGCGTTGCACTCGGCCACTTGTTAGGTCCTGTTTCCTCATGCCGAACGACAATGTTGTTTCTTCAATGGCACAACACCAATCAATCAATGTTCTTGATTTTTGGGGTCGAAAATTCTCTAATTCTGAATAGATTTGTATTTAATTTATCGATAATATAAGTGGTGGCTAGGTATTCTATGCTTCAGTACAAAATGAAGCTAGTCTATATTGTCCAAAGAGTAGTTGAACAAGGCTATACAGATGTTTGTTTTAGCTAGCTGGCGTCGTTTGAATTTCCTTCCTCGCAGAAGTGGATCAAGGTCTATTTCTCCGTATCCAAGTATCGTGTTCTGATATCTGTTCAGCTTGACATCAAGCATGCCACTGCAGTCCAATCTTGCATTCCCCAAAAAAGTATCTCTGCTGTCTCTGTAGAGAAATTACACCGTATGTCAATTCATATCACTACTCCACTCTTCTCTCTCCGTGGTAGATCATCATACACAATGCTCCACTCTTCCTCTTCTGTATGTCATCATACTATGCCGCCTCTCTCTCTTCGTAGTCAATATACACTAACTTCACTCCTCTCCTTCCGTTCTTTGTCTGTCAATCATCACCTATGCTCCACTCCTCGTCTCTTCCTGTTAGTCCATATCATAACTCCACTCCCTCTCTTCCTGTTTTGTCTTCATATACTACGCTCCCACTCCTCTCTCTCGTTCCTAATCAATCATCACCTGCTCCCACTCTCTCTCTCTTCCTGTAGGTAATCGATCACTACAGCTCAAATCTCTCTCCTTCCTGTAGGGTAACCATCACTACTGCTCCTATTATCTTCTGTAGCAATCCACACTGCCCAATCTCTCTCCTTACTGTATCAACCAACATCTATGTCCACTCTATTCTCTCCTTATCAATCATACTATCCACATCTCTTCATTTCCTGTAGGTCATCATACTCTACCACTCTCTCACTTTCTGTACTTAGTAAATCATCACTAGTCCTCTCTCTCTTCCTGTAGGTCAAACAATACTGCTCACTCCTCTGCTCATCTCCTTCCTGATATTCATCAATATATTGCTCCCACACTCTATCTCTTCCTGTAGGTACCATCACTATGCTCCACTCTCTCATCTCTTCCGTAGGTCAAGTCATCACATGCCCACCCATCTCATCTTCTGTCATGTAGGTCAATCACACTAACTGCTCCCAATCTCTCCTCTTCCTGTCTGATAGCAATCATCACTAATGCTGCTCCCTCTCTCTACTTCTCCTGTCCGTATGATCAATCAATCACTATAGTCCACTATCTCCTCCTGTATGTCATCATACTACTACCGCTCACATATTCTCTTACTGTAGGTAATATCAAAATGCTCTCTCTCTCTTCCTGTTCTGAGTATCTATTCATAGCTTCATCTCTCAATCTTCCGGGATATTCATCACTACTGCTGCCACTCCCCTTATCATGTATGATCAACCCATCACTACTACCACTTCATCTCTCTTCCGTAAGGTCATCATCACTACTGCTTCCACTCTCCTCTCTACTTGATTCTGTATGCAATCACCTACATGTACCTCTCTCTCTCTGTGCTCAATCATCATCGCTCACTTCTCCTCGTCCGTAGTGTCAACATCACTGCTCCACATCTCTCTCTTCCTGTTCTGTATGTCAATATCACTACTGGCAACTCCTTCCTCTTCGTGGTCATCATACACACTGCCCACTCTCACTCATAACCTGTTCGCTCATGATCAATCATCATAATATCCACTTCTTCCTCCTGTGCCCTGTACAGTCAACATCACTATTGCTCCACTCTCCTTCTCTTCCGTAGTCAAATCACTACCCTCCATCCTCTCTCTCTTAGTCTCACATACTAACTCTACTCTCTCTCTCTCCTGTTCTGTCTAATCATCACATACTCGCTCCATCTCTTCTCTTCTGTAGTCAAATCTCACACTAATCCATTCTCTCTCTCTCCTTCTTCGTCTGTCCAAACATTGTCACTACCGCTCCACTCCTCTCCATTAACTGTTCCTGAGTCAATACACACCTGCTCCACTCCTCCTTCCTGTAGTAATCATCACTAGCTCAACTCATCTCTCTCTTTCCTTAGGTCAATACATTCACTATACTCTGCCATCCTCTCTTCATTACGTTCCTGTAGGTAATATTGCACTCTCGCCACTTCTTATCTTCCTGTAGTCAATACACTAATGTACCACCATCTATCTCTTCCTGTAGGTGATCTCAATAACTGCTCACCTCTCTCTTCTGTAAGATAACATCAGACTGCTCTTATCATCTCTTCTGTAAGGTCAATCATTCACTACTTGCTCCACTCATCTCTCTCTTCCCTGTTTCCTGTAGGTATCATACTACTGTTCCACCTTTCTCTACCTGTTCTGTAGCAATCATCACTACTGCCACTCTCGCTCTCTTCCGTTCCTGTATGTCATCATATCCACCTCTCCTTCTCTCCTGTAATGTATCATATACTGCTCCACTCTATCTCTCTTCCTGTAAGTAATATTCACTATGTCCAACCTCTCTCCTTCTGCTTCATGATGTACATCAGTATGTCACTCTCCTCTCCCTGTAGTCATCATCACTAACTGCTACTTCGCTCTTACCTGTCCTGTATGTCAATCATAGCCATACAGCCTCCAACTCTCTTTCTCCTGTAAATGTATCCAATACATCAACTAGCTGCTCCATTCTCTTTCTGTTCAGTATGTCAAACTTATCCCACTACTGGGGTCCACCTCTCTCTCTTCGTAGTCAATCATCACTACGCTACAACCTCGTCTTTCTGTATTCCCATGCCTATGCGCATCTCTCTCGCTCCTGTCTGTAGGTCTCATCACTACTGGCTCCACTCCCTCATCTCCTGGTAGTAACATCACACTGCCCCCTCTCCAACTGTCACGTATTCAAGTATCACTATTGCCCCTTCTCTCTCTTCTGTATGCTAATCATCAACTACGGTCCACTCTCTGCTCTCCTGTATGTCAATCATCACTACTGCCACTCCTATTCCGTTCTCGTAGTCAATCTTCAACTATTTGCTCACCTCATCTCTCTCCTGCTTAGCAATCAACACTACTGCTCCCTTCTCTTACCTGTAGGTCATTCATACAACTAGATCCATCCTCTCTCTCTTCTGATCCTGAGTCAATCATCACAATGCTCACGCTCTCTTCCCTCCTGTCTGTAGCAATCATACACTGATGCTCACTCCTCTCCTGTCTTTAGTCAATTCTCACTATCGCTCCACTCTCTCTCTCTCCTGTCCTGTATGTCATCATCACTAACTGTCACTCTCTCACTTCCTTTAGTATCACATACTGATCACTCCCTCCTCCTGTCTGTATAATCATCACTATGTCCACTTTCTCATCTGTTCTGTAGTTCAATCATCACACTGCTCCAATCTTCTTCTTCCTGATCCAACATCACGCTCCACTCTCTCTCTCTTCTGTAGGTCAATCATCACTATAGCTCCACTCCTCTCCTTCTGTAGTCAATCAACACTACTGACTCCACTCTTCTCTATCTCTTCCTGTAGGTCAATCATCAATCTCACTCTCTTCTCTTATGTAGGTCAAGCCAACTGCCACCTCTCATCTCCTGTAGTAATTACATCCTACGGGCCACTGCTCTCTCTTCCTGTAAATCATCATCCACTACTGCCCACTCTCATCTCTCTTACTGTAAGTCAACATACACACTGCTCCACTCTCTATCTTTTGTACGGTCAATATCACTACTGCCCCACTCTCTCCTAGCCTGTTCGTAGTTCAATCATCACTACTGCTCATCTCATCTCTCTTCTTAGAGTCAATCATCACTACTGCTCTCACTCTCCTCTTCTGTAAGTTCAGACCATCATACTGCTCCACTCTCTACTCTCCGTTTCCTGATCATACACCTGCTAACCCTCTCTCTCTCTTACCATAGGTCATCTCACTACTGCCCTCTCTCTCTCTACTGTTCTGATGCAATTTCATCAATATATGCCAACTCCTTCATTTCTGTTTCTGACCGGTCAATATCACTACTGGCTTCCACTCTTCTCTCTTTCCGTATGTAATCATACTACTGTCCACTTCTCTCTCTCTTCATGTAGTGTCATCATCACACATACTCCCAATGCTCTCTCCTCTCTTCGTTCTTTCTGCAATCATCACTATGCTCCAACTCCTCTCCTTCTGTAGGCATTCATCACACATCCAATCTCTCTTCCTCATCTTTCTGTTACTATGACTGTCAATCATCACTATGTGCCACTCTCTCTCTCTCTCTGTATGTCAATCACACATACTGATCACTTCATCCTCTTCTCTGTAGGGTACTCACACATACTTG
>NW_019943084.1:25153-31154 GCF_002910315.2 Salvelinus sp. IW2-2015
AGGGCTTTTGCTGTGATCACCTCCTATAGAAGATGGCCGGGCTGTGAACTCCCCTCAATTAACCAGAGCCATTCTCCCTCCACCATCCAACTAGCTCCAGATTCCCCAGTAGATGCCAGCACAAGCCTGTCTGCTGGGGGCATGCTTAACCTTTACCTGTTGTCGGAGAGGAGGATACCGAGAAGTCTCTTCAAGTTTGTCTGTTCAATTAAAAATCCCTTTCTTTTTTTTCTTCGCTTCTTCTTCCTTCGCCATCTTTTTGAAGTTTGCCCGAGGCCTGGTAGTGGCTCATCAACGCTGCTCTGCTAGATTGCATACAGGTACCGTCTCCAACATTATTTCCAATGACTTTATTAGTTTCTGACTGCTGTGGAGTCTGTGGAATGGACCTGTTTATTCAGAGCCAGACAGACAGTATGATTGAGAGGCCTGTGGTTTCTCTTCCTAGGCCATGCTTCAGCACGGCACGGCTGGTTTTAGCTCCTGGAATACAAGTCATCCAAATCGGCTGTGTCTCCTCGTCGTTGTCACTCGTGCCCACTTGTTAGTCTTGTGTTTCTGCCGAACGACATGTTGTATTCTTCAAATCGGCACACACAATCATCATCGTTCTTTATTTTTGGGGGGTGAAAAGTTCTCCTATTTGAATAGGATTTGTCTTAATTAATCTGAAAGTAATAGTGAGTGAGCTAGGTATTCTATAGCTGTCAGTACAAATGATAGCTAGTCTTACTAATTGTCCAAGAGAGTAGTTTGACACCGCCTATGACAGTTGTTTTGTTTTTAGCTAGCTGGCGTGTCTTGAATTTCCTTCCTCGCCATGCCTGGGATCAAGGTTTCTCCGTATTCAAAGTATTGTTGTTTGTATTATTCTGTCAGCTTTGACATCAAGGGCATGCCCCACTGCAATGTCAACTCTTGCATTCCCCCCAAAAAAGTACTCCTGCTGTGCTCTGTAGAAGAGCAGATTTCCATCCCTGTATGTCAATCATCACTACTACTCCACTCTCTCTCTCTTCCTGTTCCTGTAGGTCAATCATCACTACTGCTCCACTCTCTCTCTCTTCCTGTATGTCAATCATCACTACTGCTCCACTCTCTCTCTCTTCCTGTAGGTCAATCATCACTACTTTGAAGAGAGATGTGACTACCAGTAAGGACTGCTCAGTGTTTAGACTGGAAGAGAGATGTGACATACAGTAGGGACGGTGCTCAGTGTTTGACTGGAGAGGGAAATGTGACTACAGTAGGACGTGCTCGTGTTTTGACTGAAGAGAGATCGTGACACTACAGTCTGGGACGTGCTCAGGTGTTTTGACTGGAGAGAGATGTGACATTACAAGTTAGAAGACGTGCTAGGGTTTTGACTCGAAGAGGAGAGATGTGACTAACAGTGAGGGACAGTGCTCAGTGTTGAGACTGGAGAGAGAGTTGTGACATACAGTAGGGACATGCTCACTGTTTCTTGGGAACTGAGAGAGATGTTGCACACACTAGGGACGTGCTCGGTGTTTTGAATCGAGAGAGAACGAGGCATTGCTCGTGTTTGACAGAGATTAACAGTAGGGACAGTTTGCATCAGTGTTTTGGACTGAGAAGAGATGTGACATACAGTAGGGACGTGCCTCAGTGTTTTACTGGAGAGAGTGTGACAACAGTTAGGGAGCATGCATCAGTGTTTTTGACTGGGAAGAGAGATGTGGTATCATACAGTAGGGACTGCTCCAGTGTTTTTGGACTTGAGAGAGATGTTGACTATACAGTAGGGACATGCTTAGTGTTCTTGACTGGAAGAGAGACTGTGATATCGTTAGGACTGTCCGTGTTTTGACTGAAGAGAGATCGTGACACTACAGGGAGACGTGCCCTCCCAGTGTTTTTGACTGAAGGAGAGAGATGTGACATACAGTAGGGACTTGCTCAGTGTTATGACTGGAGAGACGATGTGACATCAGTAGGGACATGCTCATAGTGTTATTGACTGGAAGAGAGATGTGACATACAGTAGGACAGTGCTCAAGGTTTGACTGAAAGAGAATAGTGACATACAGCTAGGGGTAACTGCTTCCAGGTTTGACTTGAAGAGGAAGAGTGATATACAGTAGGAGCATGCTCAGTGTTTTTTGACTGAAGAGAGAGATGTGATATACCAGTAGGGACATGCTCAGTGTTTTCGACTGGAGAGAGATGGTGAACAGTGGGACAGTCGTTGACTAGGATGACGTACACGTGTCAGTGTTTTGACTGGAAGAGAGATGTGACATCACAGTAGGGACATGCTCAGGTGTTTTGACTGGAAGAGAGATTGTGACATACCAGTAGGGACGTGCTCACCGTGTTTTGACTGGAGAGAGATGTGACATACAGTAAGGGACGTGCTCAGTTGTTTTTGACTGAAGAGATGTGACATACAGTAGGGACGTGCTCAGTGTTTTTGACTGAGAGAGAGATGTGACATACAGTAGACTGCTCAGTGTTTTGACTGAAGAGAGATGCTGATATACAGTAGGGACATGCTCGTGTTTTGACTGGAGAGAGATGTGACATACAGTAGGACGAATCGTACGTGTTTTTGACTGGAGAGAGATGACATACAGTAGGGACTGCTCAGTGTTTTGACTGAAGAAGATGTGGACATACAGTAGGGACGTGCTCAGTGTTTTGCTGATGGAGAGAGATGTGACATAACAGTAAGGGACATGCTCAGTGTGTTGACTGGAAGGATGTGACAACTTACAGTAGGGACGTGGGCTCAGTGTTTGATGGAGAGAGATTGTGACATACAGTAGGGACATGCTCAGTGTTTTGACTGAAGAGAGATGTGGCGATAACGTAGGACATGCTTAGTGTTTTGACTGGAGAGAAGACTGTGATATACAGTAGGGACATCTCAGTGTTTTTGAATGAAGGGGAGATGGATTACAGTCGAGACACTGATCTACTCCGTGCTCTAGAGAAACCTCTCGAACTCATCCATGTACAACACATATGTCAGAGTCAAGGCCCGCGGCCCACATCTGCCCGCAGAGAAAGGTTTTTTACGCCCTGGTGATCTTGATCTTATTATTAGAACCGCCCGCAGACCGCAGCAAGCGGCAAGCCCGCAGATCTTTACACGCACCCAAATTACTACATTCCCACAATTTGCAAACGGTACGCACCGAGCAGTAGGCTGCTTCATTTTCATATCTTATTGGCCAGCAGTCGTCCAGCATCACAGTAAAATTAACTTCAAGATACCCAGTCAAAAATGGCAAACGGAAAAAGGTGGACACGGAGAACCGGGGTTTCAAAAACAAGGTGGGAGTCGGAGTTTGGGTTTCACGGACGGTAGCTGGAAAACCTGTGTTGTCTTTCTGTGTGGAGAAGGTGTGGCAACCGGTACTGAAAAGTATAATCTAAGAACAGACATTATGAACACGAAACAAAACAGCGGACAAAAAACAAGAATATGGACATAGAACAAAGGCTACAAAGCAGAGGAATTTAAAACGGATTTCCTCAGCTCAGAGCCTTACCCGACATTGATTGGACTTTGCCCGGAGAAAAGATGGACCCCACCGGAAGTATCACCCTCAACCTCAAAACAAGTGAACATTACGTGGTGCAATCTCACATATTTAGAGTTTGGTTACTCAGTTCAAGTTTTAAAGTGTTAAAGTTTAATATTTTGTTTCACTTGCATGGTTACTTCTCCTTAAACACAAGTGTTGTGTTTGAGTAATTAGATTTTTTGCCTTTATTTTTATTGTATTTCGAAGTCCAATTATATTTTAAAATATTTCAGTTTGAGTGGATGATAGAATAATTGCTTATTTATTGTTTTTTTCTTGATAATATTTAGCCCACTTGCGCTTTAAAATAGAAAATATTATTGGCTACTGATGGTGGCCTGATTGACGCACTGGTTTCTTTCATTTAATGTCATGTCTATGGGGATTTTATATAAATGAGAATTGTCTTTGTGTCTGTTGAAAATTAAAGATTCTGACATGGAGCCATAAGGGAAAATATGCTTTGTTTACTCTGATCATAGTTTGGAAATTATTGTTAGGTTTTCAGTAGTCGTGCAAGTTAAGGTTGCCCTTAGGACAATAATGCGCCATTTAAACATTTGGGTTTCAATGGAACACTTCGAGCAGATCCGGCCCTGCGGTCGTTGGTAGCTTAAATCTGGTGTTGAGTTTGTGCCTCCGTCATATTACTTCTGACACCCTCGCGCTGTACATGACCAAGCTACACCGGCATTCTAAATCCAGCAACCACATCCCTGTGGTGGAGCCGATGATGCCGCGAGTAGCTCTTCTCCCGACTGTGGTTGTTCCTTGATAATCTCCTCATGTATGCTCTAACCCATTGCCACCTCATATCTCCTGTTAAAAGGATCATCTGCGGCTCTGCTTATTGGAGCCCGTCTTCTCAAGGACCTTCATTGAGGAGCTTGTAGTAGGTTGTCTGGCTCCTAGCAGAAGGCTTTGCTTCTCAAGTCGGCATCGGGGCACAGGAGTTCTGCATGAGTGTTCCACGTGCTATTGCCCGGGTTATTTTACAGTCTTGCCTCTTTTCTCAAATTTCTGTCGTTTCTCACCAGCGCCGAGAGTTATGGCCATGCCTGGCTGCCCTTTGGTGTTCTCCAGCCATGGTCGCCGTGGTTACCGGACAGCCTGCCTTGGTTTTTCTCCACTTGCATTGTCCCGGTTAGGACAGTCTGCTGGTTTCACACCATGTCCCCATGGTTTAGGACAGTCTCCTGGTTTCTCTCACCATGTCCCCTGGGTTAGGACAGTTCTGCCTGGTTTCTCCACATGTCTCCTCCGGGTTAGGTACCAGCGTTGCCTGGTTTCTCTCCAACCATGCCCGGGGTCTAGGACTACGCCCTGCTGCCTGGTTTCTCCTACCATGTCCCCGGGTTAGGACAGCCTGCCACTTGGTTTCTACCACCATGTCCCCGGGTTCCCCGGACAGTCTTGCCCTGGTTTCTCCACCATGTCCCCGGTAGGACAGCCTGCCTGGTTTCCCACCTGTCCCCGGTTGACTGCCACGGTCTCCACTGTCCCGGTAGACAGTCTGCCTCGTTTCTCCACCAGTGTCGCCGGGTTTAGGACAGCCTGCCTGGTTTCTCCACCACTGTCCCCGGGTTAGGACAGTGCTGCCTCCGGTTTCTCCACATGGTCAACCCCCGGGTTAGGACAGTCTGCCTGGTATCTCCCACCATGTCCCCCGGGTTTAGGACAGTCTGCTGGGTTTCTCCACCATGTCCCCGGCGTTAGGACCAGCTCTGCCTGGTTTCTCCACCCAATGTCCCGCCCAGGGTTAGACAGACCTGCCCTGGTTTCTCACAAGTCGCGAACATGCTGTCTCTCCCTTCGCGGGTTAGGACAGCTCTGCCTCGGTTCTCCTACCCAATGTCTACCCCGGGTTAGGACAGCCTGTGCCTGGTTTCTCCACCATCGTCCCCGGTAGACAGTCTTGCCTCGGTATTCTCACTACCATGTCCCGGGTTAGACGCCTGCCTGTTTTTCCACCATGTCGCCGGTCTGATAGGACAGCCGCTGCCTGGTTTCTCCACCATGTCGCCGGTTAGAGACACGCCGCCTGGTTTCTCTTCCACCATGTCGCCCGGGTTAGGTACAGACCCTGCCTGGCCTGGTTTCTCCACGCATGTCCCGGTTAGGACATGCTGCCTGGTTTCCTCCACCATGTCGCCGGGTTAGGACAGTCTGCCTGGTTTCATCCACCATGTCGCCGGGATTAGGACAGGCCTGCCTCGCTGTTTCTCTCACCATGTCGCCGGGTTATAGCAGCTGCCTGACCTGTTTCTCCACCAGTCGCCGTAGGACCGCCCTGTTCTAACCAGTCGCGGGAGGCACAGCCTAGCTGCCTGGTTCTCCACCATGTCGCCGGGTAGGACAGCCTGCCTGGTTTTCTCCACCATGTCGCCGGGTTATAGGACAGCCTTGTCTGGTTTCTCCACCATTTCGCCGGGAGTAAGGACAAGCCT
>NW_019943084.1:31179-48075 GCF_002910315.2 Salvelinus sp. IW2-2015
ACATACTCTCCACTCTCTCTCTCTTCCTGTTAGGTCAATTCATCACTTACTACTCCACTCTCTCTCTCTCTGTAGGTCAATCATGCACTACGTGCGTCCACTCTCTCTCTCTTCCATGAAGGGCGTCAAACCATCACTACTTTGCTCCACTCTCTCTCTTCCTGTAGGTCGAATCATCACTACTGCTCCACTCTCCTCTCATCTCCTACCTGTAGGTCAATCACACTACTTGCTCCACCCTCTCTCTTCTTCTGTTAGTTCACCATCCACTACGTGCTTCCACTCGTCTCTTCTCTTCTTAGGTCCCATCTATCCTATTTCTCCACTCTCTCTCTCTACCTGTTCTGCTTATGTCAATATCACTACTAGCTCCACTCTCTCTCTCTTTCCTGTAGGTCATCATCACTACTGCTCCACTCTCTCTCTCTCCTGTAGGTCAACCAATCGACGATGCTCCGACTCTACTCTCTCTCAAAGTTCCGTGTCGTAGTCAATCATCACTACTGCTCCACTCTCTCTCTCGTTACGCTAAGTAGCAATCATCACTACTGCACCTGCACTCTCTGCTCTCTACTTATGCGTGTATGTCAATCATCACTACTACTCCACTCTCTTCTCTCTTCCTGTTCTGTAGGTCAATCATCACTACTGCTCCACTCTCTCTCTCTCCTGTATGTCAATCATCACTACTGCTCCACTCTCTCTCTCTCTCCTGTATGTCAATCATCACTACTACTCCATCTCTCTCTCTCTTCCTTGGTTGTCAATCATCACTACTGCTCCACTCTCTCTCTCTTCCTGTAGGTCAATCATCATACTACTCCACTCCTCTCTCTCTTCTTCTGTGTCAATCATCACTACTGCTCCCACTCTTCTCTTCTCTTCCTGTAGGTCAATCATCACTACTGCTCCACTCTCTCTCTCTTCCTGTAGGTCAATCATCACTTACTGCTCCACCTCTCTCTCTTCCTGTAGGTCAATCATCACTACTAGCTCCATGCTCTCTCTACTTTCTGTTAGTCAATCATCACTACTGCTCCACTCTTCTCTCTTCTTCCTGTAGGTCAATCATCACTACTGCTCCACCTCTCTCTCTTCCTGTAGGTCAATCATCACTACTGCTCCACTCTCTCTCTCTTCCTGTAGGATCAATCATCACTACTGCTCCACTCTTCTCTCTTCCTGTAGGTCAATCATCACTACTGCTCCACTCTCTCTCTCTTCTGTTCCTGTAGGTCAATCATCACTACTGCTGCCACTCTCTCTCTCTCTGTTCCTGTAGGTCAATCACACTAACTGCTCCACTCTCTCTCTCTTCCTTTCCTGTATGTCAATCATCACTACTGCTCCCACTCTCTCTCTCTTCCTGTATGTCAATCATAACTACTGCTCCACTCTATCTCTCTTCCTGTAGGTCAATCATCACTACTGCGCTACCACTTCTCTCTCTCTTCCTGTTCCTGTATGTCAAATCATCACTAGCTCCACTCTCTCTCTCTTCCTGTAGTCAATCATCACTACTGCTCCACTCTCTCTCTTACCTGTCTGTTATGTCAATCATCACTACTCTCCACTCTCTCTCTCTTCCTGTAGGTCAATCATCACTACTGCGTTCCACTCTCTCTCTCTCCTGTCCTGTATGTCAATCATCACTACTGCTCCACTCTCTCTCTCTTCCTGTAGGTCAATCATCACTACTGCTCCACTCTCTCCTCTCTCCTGTAGGTCAACCATCACTGACTGCTCCACTCTCCTCTCTCTGTTCCTGTATGTCAATCATCACTACTGCCCACTCTCTCTCTCTCTTCCTGTATGTCGAATCATCATACACACTGCCCACTTCTCTCACTCTACCTGTTCCTGTATGTCAATCATCACTACTTGCTCCACTTCTCTCTCTCTTCCGTTGTCCAATCATCACTACTGCTCCACTCTCTCTCTCTTCCTGTAGTCAATCATTCCACTACTCTCCACTCTCTTCCTGTCTATAGGTCAATCATCACTACTGCTCCACTCTCTCTCTCTCTTCCTGTAGGTCAATCAGCACTACGCTCCACTCTCTCTCTTCTCCTGTAGTCATTCAATCACTACTGCTCCACTCTCTCTCTCTTCCTGTTCTGTATGTCAATCATCACTACTGCCTCCACTCTTCTCTCTTCCTGTTTCCTGTAGGTTCAATCATCACTACTGCTCCACTCTCTCTTCTGTTCCTGTAGTCAATCATCACTTACTGCCTCCCAACTCTCTCTCTCTTCCTTTCCTGTATGTCAATCATCACTACTGCTCCACTCTCTCTCTCTTCCTAGGTCAAATCCATCACTACTGATTCCACTCTCTCTTCTCTTCCTGTTCCTGTATGCAATCAATCACTATGCTTCCACTCTCTCTCTCTTCCTGTTCTGTAGGTCAATCATCACTACTGCTCCACTCTCTCTCTCTTCCTGTATGTCAAATCATCACTACTGCTCCACTCTCTCTCTCTTCCTGTAGTCAATCATCACTACTGCTCCACTACTCTCTCTCTTCCTGTAGGTCAATCATCACTACTGCCCACTCTCTCTCTCCTGTCCTGTAGGTCAATCATCACTACTGCTCCACTCTCTCTCTCTTCCTGTAGGTCAACATCACTACTGCTCCACTCTCTCTCTCTTCCTGTAGGTCAATCATCACTACTGCTTCCACTCTCTCTCTCTTCCGTAGGTCAATCATCACTACTGCTCCACTCTCTCTCTTTCCTGTAGGTCAATCATTCACTACTCCTCCACTCTCTCTCTTCTTTCCTGTTAGGTCAATCATCACTACGCTCCACTCTCTCTCTTCTTCCTGTAGGTCAATCATCACTCTGCTCCACTCCTCTCTCCTGTAGGGCATACTCATGCACTACTGCTCCGCACCTCATCTCCTCTCTCAAGTCGTGCGTTAGATCAATATCAACATTAGCTGCTCCAATGTCCTATCTCATCTTATGAGTAAGTCTAGATCAATTCGCAGCTTACTGCCCACTTCCTCCCCTCTCTCTTCCTGTAGTAGTCAACACACCGTACTGCTTTCACCATCTGCTCTCCCTTTCTAGGGTAAGGCCAATTATCCACTTACTTGCCTTCCACTTCTCAACTCCTTACATCTATGTCAATCTCACTAATCTGCTCCACTCCAAGTAGAAGATAAATACTTGGTCTTGAGAACATCTCGTTTTTCGCACTGAACTTGAGGGGTTGCATTTCTGGAGCATGCGATTGGTCAGCAATGTCAAGGCCCTATGGTTGCAGGGTATATGTTCCATATCGGTCGGAACACAGTGACTGTCTTCGAATCCTTAGATGGCTTTCGTCAGAACATTGGGCAGAGGAATCACGGATGACTCACCACCAATTTAGTTTAAGACACATATGAGTTCACTTTACGACAGGCTTTCCGGGTGAGGAAGTGGACCATCTAATGGGTGCAGACAGTGACCCACAGTGGCACTGAAGACAGTGACCCAGGGAGACAGTGAACCCAGGTTGAGACAGTGACCCGAGTGAGACAGTGATCGACTTGGCTGAAGCGCACACCAGTGATCCGGTGATACTAGCGTGACCTGTGGAACTTCACTCGCCGGAGTGAGACAGGAAAGCCGGTCGAGTAGCCGGTGTAGGACAGCCTGCCTGGTTTCTCCACCATGTCGCCGGGTTAGGACAGCCTGCCTGGTTTCTCCACCATGTCGCCGGGTTAGGACAGCCTGCCTGGTTTCTCCACCATGTCGCCGGGATAGGACAGCCTGCCTGGTTTCTCCCCGACTTGTCCCCGACTTGTCTCGCTCTCGCTCTCCCTCCCCCTCTCCCTCCCCAGCGGAAGGGATAGCCTTACTCCCCAAGGTTATTGTAGTTGGACACCAACCCATGGGGCGCTGTCTGGGAGAGCAGGCTTTCTGTTCAAGGTTTGGCCCGTAGTCGATCTTTCCTTTGGACGACAGACAGGTGAATTTCATCCCTGGTATGTATGCACAGCCGGTTGGATGGCGTACACCAGCTAAGGTACGGCTAGAGTGTGCTGGCGCTTAGCCAGTAGAAATGTTTGCTGAAATAATGATGTTGGCCTGTATCTACCTCACAACCCCTTTCATGGTGTACCAGCTTTTGATTGGCTAAGGCGAGATATGAACATAGGCCACACATGGGGCATTTCTGTCCATTCATGTGTTTGTAAGTGGTGGTGTGCTCATCCAAAGACAAGGGTACCACCAAAGGCTCATGAATCCAATATGAAAAACTGTGACTTACAAGGGAAGGAGCCATGAAAGAACAGAACCATGGAAGCCTGGTAATTTGGCTCTATGGTAGAGTAGCTGCTGCAGCAGTGGTGCACGGACTTCATTGGGCTTTCTTTCGCTGCGCTACAATGAAGTTTGGTGGAGGTGGAATAATGGTCTGGGGCTGTTTTTCATGGTTCAGGCTCCTTAGTTCCAGTGAAGTGAAATCTTAACGCTACAGCATACAATGACATTCTAGACGATTCTGTGCTTCCAACATTGTGGAAACAGTTTGGTGAAGGCCCTTTCCTGTTTCATCATGACAATGACCCTGTGCACAAAGCGAGGTCCATATAGAAATGGTTTGTCGAGATCTGTGTGGAAGAACTTGACTGGCCTGCATAGAGCCCTGACCTAAACCCCATCGAACACCTTTGGGATGAATTGGAACGCCGACTGCGAAGCCAGGACTAATCGCCCAACATCGGTGCCCGGAAGAATGCTGCGGGGACTTGCTTCCAGTGTTCCAACATCTAGTGGAAAGCCTTCCCAGAAGAGTGGAGGCTGTTATAGCAGCAAAGAGGGAACCAACTCCATATTAATACTATGTTTTTGGAGATGTTTGACGAGCAGGTGTCCACATACTTTAGTTTACTTGTTTGTGGTTATCTCTGCTTGTGTTTATTTATGTGTGCACCCATGTTTCCACGTGTGTGTGTGCACTAGTACATTGTGTTGTTAGTGCGGTCACTTGCCCGCCCACCCGTCTGCGTGTGTGTGTGCTGTATTGGCGGCTGTGGGGATAAGCAGGGTAGGTCAGAGCGGGCTAATGAAGTTGTAAGAGGCGTGTTAGAAGCCAGCTGATGGGAGGCCCTGCCAGGCAGCCAATAGAGAGCCAGGGAGCGGAGCTGGGAGCGGCGTCTGTGATCAGCGGGGCATGATGGGAGAGACCTCCCTGAACATGCAGCACTGAAGCCCTTCTGCACACGCGCACGCACACACATACACAGAGAGAGCCTCACATCAAAGGAGAGCCCCACTAATATTTCAGCAATTAGAGCCTCACCATCTCCACAGCGCCACAAGGACCAGAGGAGAGCAGAAAGAGAAAAGAGAGGCAGAGATACGGAGGGAAAGAGAGGGAGAGATAATGAGGCAAAGAGAGGGAGAGATAAGGAGGGAAAGAGAGGCAGAGGGAGAGATAAGGAGGGAAAGACAGGCAGAGATAAGGAGGGAAAGAGAGGTAGCAGTGGCATTTTTTTTTCTCCATCCACTTAACCCTCTCTGTCCCTCTCTTCATCACTCTTGCTGTGCTCTTTGCGACCCCTCCCGCTCTCTCCCTCTCTTCTTTCTATTTTTCCCTCCTCCCTTTTCTGTGTATAGCGTTCTGTTAGTTAAGATATCTCATTAAAACGCTCTTTCAGGGCTGTTGTTTGCCTCCAGTGTGTTCGCTGGCTGCTTTCTGCTCAGCTCAGCCCAGGGTTGAGGTGGGTTTGAAATTCAAGAGTGGTGCAGTGAGACTGCAATAACGTAGCGTTATGACTATAACTACTGTTCCTTGAAGGAGGGAAACGAGGTACGGGGTGGGGGTGGGGAGGGAGTCGCACCCTTGCGACTTTGGTTCAAGGATCTACAATTACGCTTGACAAGCCCAATAAAATCCTTGCCTTGCTGGAAGCCCCGCTTTCCCCAGTTGATTAGTGTGGGTGTAACGATCGTTGTTGGAAGGATGGTCGGACCAAGATGCAGCGTGGGGTAGGTTCATCATTTTTATTTATGATAACCGGCACAAAACAAGAAAGAGTAACAAACGAAACGCACAGCTTTGTAGGGCTAAAAAGCAACAATACAGAATCAAGATCCCACACACAACAGGTGGAAAAGGCTGCCTAAGTATGATCCCCAATTAGAGACAACGATAGACAGCTGTTTCTGATTGGGAACCATACCAGGCCAACATAGAAAAGAAAAAACTAGACTACCCACCCTAATCACACCCTGACCTAACCAAAAGAGAGAAATAAAAGGTTCTCTAAGGTCAGGGCGTGACAGTGGGGCTCGTATTAATTCCTTTATTCCTCGTCACTGCGGCAGGAACGGGCGGCGCAGGGCCAAACAGATGTTGTACCTCCTGATGAAGGCAATTCATGCCGAAACGTAAACCATTTGTTTACTTGTCCCGTCAATAAATCTATCAGATTTACGTAGCAACCATATGCTCCTTTTTCTTCATTCTCCCAGATAGCCACCAGTTTAACTATTCTGGGGGTAAGGAATGTTTTTTGGGGATATTCAAGTCCCTCAGTCGAGTAGCTGATTTCCCCTTTTTCGTTTAAGCTGAGCTGTAGCGTGTTTGGGTATACCTTCTTTTCAGGTGTTGTACGTTGTTTCCCTTCTTCAGGGAACAGTCATTATAGTCATAATGCTACATTACCTTTCAGTCAGTCAACTTCGGTACAACATACTAAAATATAAAAATATATAGAAATATAATCACTCCCAAAGCTGACCCCAACGGATACTAAGTGAAAACGGGACATGGCAGACCGCACAGACCTGACCCTTCCAGATGTCAGTCTAGTTATTGCGTACACGTCGTGCTGCCGAAGGACTTTCCCCTGTCCCAGCAGTAAGCACACTGTGGGCTACACTGGGTCCAGTGACATCCAAGAGATAAAACCTCACAAAAGTGTGTGGTGATGCCCGACTCACCTCAGCACATATATCTCCTATAGTCAACACTTTAAACAATACCCAAGAAGCTGTCAGACCCCTAGTGGAGTGGGTGCGTACATCACTAGGTAAACCTTGCCCCTTGCTGCTATATGCCTCGATATGCTGCGAGCTGGATTAGCAAAACAGAGAAAAAGCTGGTCACATAACCGAATAACCTGGGTCCGTTCAATGTACGTGCGTAAAGCTCTCACCGGACACATGGCATGTAACCTCTGCACTTCAGAAGGGAAAAGGGAAATAGCTAAGGACCTCTAGGACATAGCCATGACATTCTGGACGATGGTCACATTTGGACGCAACGTCACCTTAGAAATGCACGGGGCAAACTGAGTACAGGAAGGGTGTACGGAAAAGCGTGGAGGTCCCCAACACGTTTAGCCGAGACCAAAGCCATGAGCAGGGAGGTTTTGTATGAGAGGATCTTCAGATCCAAAGAGTCCAGAGGCCAAAAGGGGCCGCACACAGTGTCTCCAAAACCAGCGGTAAGTCTCATGTGCAATAGGTTTAGACGACATAGACCTTTCAGGAACCGCACAACAATGGCACCTAGTGAGGCTCCATGACACGCTGAGAATGGAGAATGTGAAGAATGCCCGCCCCTGCTGGACAAGCTCCTGTAGAAACAGGATGTCCCTTACAGAGCACTGGAAATGAACAAGTCCTTTATCTTGGCACCAAAGCTCAAACGCTTTCCACTTAAACTCATACAGCCCAGAACGTCTGTTTCCACGTTCCCAACAGCGGACTCGGGTCCCTCATCAAGAAAAATAGACGACACAGAGTTTTCTCGCAATGTGTAAGGATCTTTGTCGGCCCTGCCGAAACTTTCCCATTCCTTGGAGAGAGGATCCCACCTGGATAAAAAATCTGCACCCGAGTTGAGGCAACCGGGGACATGCGTCGCCCAAAGTGAGAGCATGAGTGCACTGCTCCCCAGCAATAGGGAGCGAGCCAAGCTTAGGAGGCAGAGAGACCGTCTCTCCCCATCTGTTGATGCATGCCACCACTGAAATATTGTTGTTTCTGACCAGCACAAGCCAGCCCAGACAAAAGCAGGGTGTAGTGCCTGAGCACCAGTTATACTGTTAGGAGCACCGGGTAATTGATATACACTATGTACACCAGCCGAAATTTGGCTAAGCAGAACTGGAACCTAGACACCTTCCATGGGGATAGAAAAGTGCGATACATTAGTGAGTCTTGCTCGAGACCCAGAAACGGAATGCACTTAGATGGAGTCTGACAGCTCTTTTTCGGGTTTCTTATGAAGCCTAGAGTCTGAATACGGGGCAGTAGCATGGATGTGTCTAACACTGCTTGTTTCTTCAACTCCGCTGCCACCAGCCAAATCGGATGTAATTCTAAGTTTGTTGACTCTGAGGTGCTTGTTGAAGGCACGTAGGTCTAGAATGGAATCCAAAGTACATTTTGGGAGAAAGGAAATACCGGCTGTACCAACTACCCTGGATATTCGACATAGGAACCACTCCGATTGCTTGCTTCTGGAAACGGGAGGATAATTCCTCCCTCAAAATGGACGCTGAAGACTTGGGAGCAGCCAACGTAATGACGCTGCAGAAGCGGGGGGTGGGCACAACAAATTGTAGCCTGTACCCTGAGGTCACTGTTCACATGATCCAGGGCGACTCTGCGCATGTGCGTCGTTGGTCAGATTAGACAGGCAGCCTCCCTTGAAAAGCCATCTGAAGGGGCGGGACCCTGTGGATTAGGAGAGAACTCACATGCGGGAGACACAACACTTTTGACACCTGTGAACAATGTGGAATTTGGGGTTGAAAAAACAATGTTTATGTGCCAAGGTATGCCCAAAGACCGGCCCACTGTGTATAAGGGCTCCGGAGATCAGTGACCTACTCCGATTTGGCAGTGTTCCCTGGGGGTACTTTTGTCACAACGATCCTCACTGGGTTTGGGCGGTAAGATACATTCCAGTAACCAGCTGGCAACCAGCGATGGATTGCAGGCATTAACATTTTTTATTATGGAGGTTATCCTACCAACCAGTCATAGGCACTGGCTCCCTTGTGGACAGAGAGCGAATTTCCCAAATCATTACTTCCACCCTGGGGAGATTAATATACCCCTTGAACCTTGTGAACACCATGGAATGAGGGTTACCAGAGGGGCATCAAACATAGACAAGCTTCCAACACACATTGTGCTTCCGTGAGACTGCATAACCTACATGAAGCCTCGGGACATCCAATGACATGTGCTTTTTTCATCAACCAATGGGAGGCAGAAGCACAAGAAACTAATTTAACAACATCAACAAACAAAAAATATTAGAAATTAACAGTAAACATTGCAATCAAAAAGGTTAAAAAAAATTGACTTCAAGTGATTTGTGTTATATTATTAGCTATGTACAGTGTTTTAGTGATGTGCGAATAGTTGTAGTATGGATAGTGCGGCAAGATAAATCAACAGAGATTTTGGTGATATTTACAATGTTGTTTGTGCTCCAATGGTTGCACTTTTTTCATGGCAATGGGCCACAAATCTTGCTGCTGTGACTACACATTGCGGTATTTCACCTAACAGATATGGGAGTTTATCAATGTTTTCAAAGTCTTTGTGGGTCTGTGTGATCTGTGGGAAATATGTCTCTCTAATATGGTCATACATTTGGCAGGAGGTAAGAAAGTGTAGCTCAGTTTCCACCTCTTTTTGTGAGCAGAGTGCACATAGCCTGTCTTCTCTTGAGAGCCAGGTCTGCCCACGTCGACCTCCGTCAATAGCAAGAGTCTGTACATAGTCAAGGATTTTCTTAATTTTGGGTCACTCACAGTGGTCAGGTATTCTGCCACTCTGTACTCTCTGTTTAGGACCAGATATCTTTCCAATTTGCTCAGTTTTTTGGTTGATTCTTTCCAGTGTTAGTGTGTCAAATAATTATATTTTTAATTTCTCATAATTTGGTTGGGTCTAATTGTGTTTCTGTCCTGGGGTTCTGTGAGGTCTGTTTGTGAACAGAGCCCCAGAACTAGCTGGCTGAGTGTGGGGACCCTTCTCTAGGTTCATCACTCTGTAGGTGAGGGCTTTGTGGTGTAATGTGTGGGCATCACTTCTTTTTAGGTGGTTTTGGAATTGAACAGCTCTTTAATGGATTTTGATAACTAGCCGGTGTAGTCCTACTTCTGCTCTGCGTACATTGTGTTGGGTTTTGCGTTGTACACAGTATATATTTTCAGAATTCTGCATGCAGTCTCAATTGGGTGTTTGTCCCATTTTGTGAATACTTGGTTGGTGATTGGACCCCGACTTCACAACAATAGAGGGCAATGGGTTGTAGAACTGATTTAATTATTTTTTGCCAGATCCTAATTGGGATGTCGAGGTTTAAGTTCCTTTTGATGGCATAGAAGGCCCTTCTTACCTTCTCTCTTAGATTGTTCACAGCGTTGTGGAAGATACTTGTGGTGTTGATGTTTAGGCCGAGGTAGATATAATTTTTTTGTGTGCTATAGGGCAGCGATGTCTAGATATAATTTGTGTTTGTCGTCCTGGCAACTGGACCTTTTTTGGAACACCATTATTTTTGTCTTACTAAGATTCAATGTCAGGGCCAAAGTCTGACAGCATCTGTGCAGAAGATCTAGGTGCTGCTGTAGGCCCTCCTTGGTTGGGGACAAAAGCACCAGATCATCAGCAAACAGTAGACATTTGACTTCAGATTCCTGTAGGGTGAGGTTGAGTGCTGCAGACTGTTATAGTCACCTCGCCAATTCATTGATATGAATTGGCGAGAACACCTTCCTAATATTGAGTTGCACCCCCCACCCTTTTATCCTCAGATCAGCCACATTATGTTGGGCATGGACTCTACAAGGTGGTGAAAGTGTTCCATAGGGATGCAGGCCCATGTTGCCTACAGTGCTTCCCACAGTTGTATGAAGTTGACTGGATGTCCTTTTGGTGGTGGACCACTCTTGATACACACGTGAAACTGTTGAGCATGAAAAACCCAGCAGCGTTGCAGTTCTTGACACAAACAGGTACGCCTGGCACCTACTACTGTACCCCGTTCAAAGGCACTTAAATCTTTTATCTTGCCCATTTACTTTCTGAATAGCACACATACACAATCAAATCAAATCACATGTATTTATATAGCCCTTCTCACATCAGCTGATATCTCAAAGTGCTGTACAGAAACCCAGCCTAAAACCCTAAACAGCAAGCAATATAGGTGTAGAAGGGTGTAGAAGGGCAATGCACGGTAGCTAGGAAAAACTCCCTAGAAAGGCCCAAACCTAGGAAGAAACCTAGAGAGGAACCAGGCTATGAGGAGTGGCCAGTCCTCTTCTGGCTGTGCCGGGTGGAGATGATAACAGAACATGGCCAAGATGTTCAAATGGGGGGCTTCTTAAAGAACAGGTCTGTGAGAGCCGGAATTCTTACTGGTTGGTAGGTGATCAAATGCTTATGTCATGCAATAAAATGCAAATTAATTACTTAAAAATCATACAATGTGATTTTTTTGCAGTGATTTTTTTAGATTCCGTCTCTCACAGTTGAAGTGTACCTATGATAAAAATTACAGACCTCTACATGCTTTGTAAGTAGGAAAACCTGCAGAATCGGCAGTGTATCAAATACTTGTTCTCTCCACTGTATATGTTGAAGAGGGTGGGGCTCAAGCTGCATCCCTGTCTCACCCCACGGTCCTGAGGAAATAAATATGTGTGTTCATTATCAATTTTAACCACACACTTGTGTACATTGATTTTATAATGTAATATGTTTTTCTCCCAACACCTATTTATATCAATTTGTATAGCAGACCCTCTTCCCAAATTGAAATCAACAACGCATGAAAATACTTTACTTTTGTTTTGGTTTGTTTGTTTGTAAATAAGAGTGTGCAGAGTGTATACGTGGTCTGTCGTACAATATTCTGGGAAGAAGCCAATTTGACATTTGCTCAGGACATTGTTTTCATTGAGGAAATGTTGGAGTCTGCTGTTGATGATACTGCAGAGGATGTTTCTGAGATTGTTGTTGATGCAGATTCCACTGTACTTATTGGGGACAAATGTTTCTCCACTTTTGTGGATTGGGGTGACCAGTCCTTGGTTCCAAATATTGAGGAAGACCCGAGAGCTGAGGATAATGTAGAAGAGTTTCTAAGACTAGCCCATTTGAATTTGTGGTCTCTATATTTGATCATTTCACACGGGAAACCTACATCCTGTACCCTGTCTCTCTCATTGATCAACACTGTATCTGCCGAAGGAGGCAGCGATTATCAGCTGTGGTCAGACTGGCCCGAAAACAGGGTGCAGCAGAGCTAATGCAGGCAGACACACCAAGCAGACACTAACTCCAGGCGCCAGCTCCTGCGTCGCACCCGTTTGATACCACAGCCCCTTTGTGGGATGGTAGAGTTTGTAAAAGAAATACCCACTAGATTGATAAAAATAATCATATCATTCTGCCAGGTAAGCACAGGCTACTTTGTAGTTAACATTTAATTGAGAAGGTTTTTTGGGAAAGCCTTTCCATCTACAAGAAGAATGGTTTTATTTGCATCATCGCTAACGCCTACACAAAGTGGTAGACATACACTGGCATGGGCATTCTCATTGCCTCTTCAGAAAGTTGCAGGAAATACATAACACTGTTGCAGTCTTTTCATCTCTTATGATAAACTTGTGCTAATTAATACGTTTTCATTACATTTAGTTTATTTGCTAATAAGGTCAATACATTTTTGAATATTGTTGAATTTCGTTTTAGTACCTGGATTCTGTGAGGACCCTAATGATCATATTTGGAGCAGAATGAGTCTCTCCACTACCTATTGTTCCTGCAGTGATGATTCACCAGCTGCATCAAATGTTTTCATGATTTATCTGCAGACTATCGCCAAAAGGCCTAGGCTTACCAGTAGCGTATGCAAATAAAGAAGCCAAATGAACGGCTCTCTTACCGATTCGATAGGCTTGACTCACTGACTGACGAGATGAGTCACTCACTTTATTGTCCTGTCTGTGGTTGACTTGTCCCGATGTGATACCATGGACATGTACCAACGCTGCATGATTTATGAATGGCAAAAGGATATCGGAGAGTACTTTCTACACCTTTTATAAACTAGTCAACACTTGCTGTTCAATTGTCAATTCACAGTAAATAGCCAACTTGGCGCCACGACTCCACGTTGTTTGCTATGTGAAACGTGAAAGAAAGTAAATGAATGTGTCAGAAAACAATAATTAGGCTATTGGAATTCGAATCAGTGTTGCCACATACATTATATTGGACGTGCACATTCCCAAACATCATGCTCTCTCTCCCTCCTCTGTCTAGAGAAATTCAACCTCAACCAGAGATCTGTATAAAATGACGAGATGCTCATCGCCCTAATAATGGGAGTCATTGTCCCAAAGGCGAGAAGGCAGACGACAAGCTTAGGTCCAAAATAAGCCCATAGAAATACATTGGGCTTATTTTGGCAAGAGTGACTTCGCCACTCTTCCTCTCCGCTGTGTTTCCCTGCCGGCGCTCGCTTTGTGACTGACAGGAGCCTATCCTATCAATAGATCACTAGAAGATGCATCTCGTTCCTTCTAGTGGGAGATGGCTTGAGAGACTAGCAAATTGAAACTTTAAATTCGCTAGTCCTGTCTGTCTGTCTGTCTAACTAGGTACAGTGAGAGAGGGGTCTTACTCTGTCTCTTTCATACACGCACAGATACATACACAGACAAAGGTTTTCATAGTAGTTTAATTTAGCAGACAGGCAGGTGAAGGGTGACTGCAGTGCTGGGGTCACCCATCCACCGCTGGTTCAAATGGTAATACAGAGAGAGTGAGTGAGCGGAGAAGTGTCACATCTGTTCTCCCTGTTTGGATAAGACCTTGTGCAGCGATTAAAGGCTGTTTGTTCTGGTATCTGTGTGAGCGCCGTGTGTGAAAGCCCCGGCCCTCTCTGCATGTTGTCAGCCAGATTAACCCTAATGCATCAAAAAGCCCCCATCGGCCAGGGAACTGGGACAAGAGAAGCACTGCTCTGACTTCTCAATTAGAACGGCATGAACCCAGGCAGCACCGCTACGCAGCACCAGGCTACGCTAAACGCATAAGCACAGGCAGCACCGCTACGCAGCACCAGGCTACGCTAAACGAGCACAGGCAGCACCGCTACGCAGCACCAGGCTACGCTAAACGCATGAACCCAGGCAAGCCCGCTACGCAGCACCAGGCTACGCTAAACGCATGAACCCAGGCAGCACCGCTACGCAGCACCAGGCTACGCTAAACGCATGAACCCAGGCAGCACTGCTACGCAGCACCAGGCTACGCTAAACGCATAAGCACAGGCAGCCTGGATGCTGGCCTACCGCTAGGCTAACATAATGACTTCAGTGCCACTCGCATTCACTTACAGGAGACTGTAGGGGGCAGTATTGACGGTACGGTATGCTCATTTTATTTTCCGATCATGGTTTAGTGCTATTCATTGCTTCAAAATACTGAGCACTTGCCATACCAGGCGGTGATGCAAATGATCAGGATGTTCGCGATGGTGCAGCTGTAGAACTTTTTGAGTATCTGGGGACATATGCCAAATCTTTTCAGTCTCCTGATGGGGAAAAGGTGTTGTCGTGCCCTCTTCACTATTGTCTTGCTGTGTTTGGACCCTGATAGTTTGTTGGTGATGTGGACACCAATGAACTTGAAACTCTCGACCCGCTCCACTACAGCCCTGTCGATGTCAATGGGGGCGTGTTCGGCCCTCCTATTCCTGTAGTCCAAGATCAGCTCCTTTGTCTTGCTCATGTCAAGGGAGATGTTGTCCTGGCACCACACTGCCAGGTATCTGACCTCCCTGCCAGGTATCTGATCTCCCTATAGGCTTTCTCATCGTGTTCGGTGATGAGGCCTGCTTGTGAACCAAAGCAAGTTGTAGCCTAGCAGCTATCCCTTTCATCCCCTCAGCCTCACCTGATCTGTCCTGGTGTTGATATTGATGGGGGAAAAGAAAGAGATAGAGGCATTAACTTACTCCTTGCATGTGCATGCATGCTTGTGTGTGTGTGTGTTTGCATTGATGTATTGTTATGTTTGGTTGATGGTGGGGCGGTGGAAGGGGGATGGGTAAAGGAACAAATATAGAAACAACAAACAACCCCACCTCCCCTCCCTTTCTCTCTCCCTACCTCTTGTTATTTCTCTCTCATTGATCAACAGTGTAGCAGTAATAGCCTGAAGGAGGCAGTGATTATCAGCTGTGGTCAGACTGGCCCATCTTAATGTCAGCCTCGAAAACCAGGGGGCAGCAGAGCTAAGGCAGACACTAGCTCCAGAAGCCAGCTCCAGGCTGCTCCGCACCCGTTTGATGCCACTGCTCCTTTGTGGGAGAAGCTCTGTTTTTTTCCTCCCGTCTTCTTCCCTCGTTTGGTTCTGAACGCAACTGTCTGCATCTAATTGCCCTGGGGGATTTTATTATCAATTCCTTGCCTGTGATTTTGGGCTGTCTTTCTTTCGATCATGTTTTTATGAATATATGAAACTGAAGCAAGGGAACTGGGATTGATGTGTGGAAGAGGCAGATTCTGTATCCGTTTGGGCAGATAGGTGGCAGCCTTCTCTCTCTCTCTCGCTCTGTCTCTCGCTCACTATCCCTCTCTCTCTCTCTGTCTCTCTCTCACTATCCCTCTCTCTCTCACTATCCCTCTCTCTCTCTCTCTCCCGCTCTGTCTCTCTCTCACTATCAAAGAGAGAGATAGGGAAACAGACGGGAGAAGGGAGGAGACGAAAGAGGGAGACGTAGGGAGGTCAAGAAGAAGAGGAGAAGACAATAGCCGAGGCAAGACATAGCCAGGGCAAGACGTTGCCGGGGCAATACGTAGCCAGGGCAGGCCCAAGTCCTAATGAATAAAAATGAAGATCTTGTCAAATGATGAAGTGACAGGTAATTGCAGCCCTGTGACTCTGTCCTGAACATTGAACAAGCAGAAAAGAAGAGAAAGCAAGAATAATATAGAGTGAGGAGAGAGAGAGAGGATAGTGAGAGAGAGAAGAGAGAGAGAACAGAGGAAGAGAGCAGAGGGAGAGAGAGAGCAGAGAGGAGATAGGACGAGAGAGAGAGATGTGAGAGAGAGAGCGAGAGAGAGAGAGAGGGATAGTGAGAGAGAGAGAGAGAGAGAGGAGAGAGAGAGAGAGAGAGAGAGAGAGAGAGAGAGAGAGGAGAGAAAGAAACTTCTGCATGTGTAATGTTTACTGTTATTTGTATTGTTTATTTCACTTTTGTAATAATTTACACTCACTTGCTTTGGCAATGTTAACACATGTTTCCATGCCCAATAAGCCCCTTTGAATTAGAAGATGAGAGAGAGAGAGAGAGAGAGAGAGAGAGACGAGAGAGAGAGAGAGAGAGAGAGAGAGAGCAGAGAGAGAGAGGAGAGAGAGAGAGAGGATGGAGAGAGACACCGAGCGAGAGAAACGAGAGGATAGTGAGAGAGAGACAGAGCGAGAGAAGAGAGGGATAGTGAGAGAGAGACAGAGCGAGAGAGAGGGATAGTGAGAGAGAGACAAGCAGAGCGGAAGATGAGGGATTAGTGAGAGAGAGCGAGCGATGAGGAGAGAGGGATAGTGAGAGAGAGACAGAGCGGACAGAGAGAGATGGGAAGTGAGAGTAGCCAGAGGAGAGAGAGAGAGATGAGGAAGAGAGACAGAGGAGACAGATGAGTGAGAGGAGGGAGAGAGACAGAGGAGAGAAGAGAGAGGATAGTGAGAGATGAGACCAGAGGAGAGAGAGGGATAAGTGAGAGAGAGAAGAGAGCGGCGAGAGAGGGATAGTGAGAGAGAGCGAGAGGATTGAGACAGAGAACTCAGGAGAGAGAAGAGGAGATGATAGTGAGAGAGAGACAGAGGAGAGAGAAGAGAGGAGAGGAAGG
>NW_019943084.1:48100-53224 GCF_002910315.2 Salvelinus sp. IW2-2015
AGGATAAGTTGAGAGAGGAGAGATAGTGGAGAGAGAGCGAGAGAAGAGAGAGGATAGTGGGAGAGAGAGAGAAGAGAGAGAGAGAGAGAGAGAGAGAGAGAGAGAGAGAGAGAGAGAGAGAGAAGAGAGAAAAACTTCTGCATGTGTAATGTTTACTCGTTAATTTGTATTGTTTATTTCACTTTTGTAAATAATCGTACCCACATTGCTTTGGCAATTTGAACACATGTTTCCCATGCCCCAATAAAGCCCCTTGAATTATGAGAGAGAGGAGAGAGAGAGAGAGAGAGAGAAGAGAGAGAGAGAGAGAGAGAGAGAGAGAAGAGAGAGAGAGAGGAGAGAGGATGGGAGAGAACAGAGCGAGAGAAGAGAGGATAGTGAGAGAGAGACAGAGCGAGAGAAAGAGAGGATAGTGAGAGAGAGACAGAGCCGAGAGAGAGGGATAGTGAGAGAGAGACAAGCAGACGCGAGAGGAGGAGAGTGAGAGAGAGACAGAGCGGGAGAGAGAAGATGGTGGACTTTCACGCTGGCGTGAACCACAGCGATGAGGACGGCACAGGTCAATGCTGGACCCTCCCTGCCAAGAGTAATGCTGGATCTCCGCGATATAGGCTTTACTGAAATGCAGGATGTGATAGTGATCAGTTGAGACAGAGCGAGAGAAGAAGAGGAGGAGAGAGGGTAGATGAGGCCCTAGAGCCGATTGTGAAAGAACCAAAGTGCAAGGTTGATAAGTGAGAAGGCCTAGCGAAGGAGCGTAGATCCGCTGGTGAGTCACAGATCCCCGTCGCGGAGAGAAGAACCTACGACTGAAAAGAATCAGTGCAACTGAGGATTAGTTTGAGAGAGAGACCGAGATGTTGAGTCACTGATGATTGGAGGTAGAGGAAGATAGATTGAGAGAGAAGAGAGAATTTAGGAGAAGAGGGCCGCAGTTAAAACTTAACTCCTTGCCATGGATGCCGAGATAGCGGATATGTGGATAGAGAGAGACACGTGTGTGAGACGAGCGAGAGAAGGATTTTATGTGATGGTGTAGAGATGGTATGCACAGTATGACTGGTATTGGATTATGTTTGGTTGATGATGAGGAGAGGACGAGGTAGGGCAAGGGGGGAAGTTGGAGGAGGATAAAGAGAGAACACGAAAGTATAGCAAGCAACGAAAACAACACCCAACCTCCCCTCGACGCAGAATGATGCATCTCTGCGGCCATTTAGTTACCCTGCAGATGTGAGAGAGATTTCCTCTGGGTCATCTCAAAGTTGTATTGAGAGATCAGAACAGGGACAGAGATGTTAGGCCAGGTAAATAGAGCAGCTGAAGAGCCCAAGTTGGAGTGAGCTTGAAATACCAGGACATGAGCTGAGGAGTCCCAGACATGAGAGAGGAAGGCGGCCAACCTATCCCTCGCCCCAAACGTGTGGATACAGAATCTGCCTCTTCCAACACATCAATCCCCAGTTCCCTTGCTTCACGTTTCATATATTCATCAAAGAAACATGAGTCGAAAGAAAGAGGGTCCAGCCCAAAATCACAGGCAAGCCCTTTGACTTGAAAATAAACTCCCAGGGCAATTAGAAGCAGACCAGTTTGCTTCGAGCGCGCAACAGAAGGCGTGAAAAGAGCGAGGACAGCGGAATAAGCAAATCAGAAGCATCATCGCCCCAACACAAGTGCCAGCAAGGTGGGCCTTATCTCACACAACCACGGTGGTTGGTGCGATTGGCCACTGCTGCACTCAGTCGTCGGGAGAAGCGTCTGTTTTTTTTTGTTCCTCCCCGTGCTCATCCTTCCTCGGGGCTTCTAGCTAGTGTCTTGGCCTTAGCGCCTCTGCCGTTCTCCCCTTGGGTTCTGACTGATATTCGGGTCTGACATTAAGATGGCCTGTACGTTGTCAATTCTATGCCCTGACCACAGCTGGCTGATGAGATTCAGCTGTTCTCCTTACAGTGTGATCAATTTCTTGCCATTTACTGTTACGAATTTCTCGTTGGTTTGGCTGTCCTGTTCCATTTGATCGATCCATGAGTTGTGATAGAATTAAACAAAGTATATGAGGAATCATAAGGAGAGAGAAACTCTCTCTCTCTCTCTCTCGCTCTGTCTCTCTCTCGCTCTGTCTCTCTCTCGCTCTGTCTCTCTCTCACTATCCCTCTCTCTCTCTCGCTCACTCTATATTATTCTTGCTTTCTCTTCTTTCTCTGCTTGTTCAATGTTCAGACAGAGTCACAGGGCTGCAAATTAACCTGTCACTTCATCATTTGACAAGATCTTCATTTTTATTCATTAGGACTTGGGCCTGCCCTGGCTACGTATTGCCCCGGCAACGTCTTGCCCTGGCTATGTCTTGCCTCGGCTATTGTCTTCTCCTCTTTCTTCTTGATCCCTCCCTACGTCCCCTCTTTCGTCTCTCTCCCTTTCTCCCTGTCTGTTTTCCCTGGTCTGCTGTGTGTGGACGATAGAGCCTAGCAGTAGCTGCATTAGCCCTTGTTAGCGTAGCATAGCATCGTGCTACTACAGATGCTGCTAGTGTAGTGTGAGGGGGCAGGGGAGAACAGAACAGAGGGTGTATGTATAGGAGGCAGAGAGCTCTGTAATCTATCCTCCATGGTGTGGACAGCTACAGTAACCAGATGAATGCACAGCCATCAGGGGGAGCTTGGCAGGGTGTTTGCCCAGATCAAGGCCAGACTCTGGAGGGTTCGAGAGATATCAGACACATGGGGCCTATGGAAATGGAAGGCTTTGTCACTGAAAGAGCTCTCGCCCTCCTGAGACCACATACTGTACAGAGGAGGAGATGGGTGGAGTCCTTACCTCTCTCTCTTTCTCGCTTTCTTCCCTCCCTCCATTTCTATTATCTCATGGAAACCTACGTTTCAGGGTAGTATTTTGAGAATGTATTTATATTTTTGGGGGGCAGAAGAGTACTAGGATACCAGTGTTTGCTGTGTCATTTTTTTAAAAGGTTTTCAGTATTCACTCAGAAGGAGTGCGTGAATTTTATTGTTACTTCATTGCTTCAACTATTTCTTGTACTGTGTATTGGGCCTGACTCTAATAGGGTGTGGTATTGCTGTTAGGTCTCAGTTCTCTGTGGGTTATTTGAGAAGGCAATAGAAAGCATCAGATTGACTAATAATCTTATATCATTAATATATTATCACACTGAGTGGCCAGAACAGTAACACTGTTACTGCACAGCAGAGGAGCACTGCTTTAGCTTAGCAGGTTGAGGTGGAGAGTAGAGGGGCTGGAGAGAATAATAACACAAACAGTTCAATGGGGTTAACACAAAATGGAGGGATGTGTGTGTTCATCCTTATGTATGTGTACCTGCGCTCCTGCACTCTTTAAAGAATCCCCAAAACCATAGTAGGTAGTCCAACCAGGTAAGTTCCCCCACATCATACTCTACTGTGTTACTAGCCTACTACAGCATAAGGCATTTTGTTGTTTGATTATGATATTTTTCTTTCCATATCTGTGTAATATTAATCTGACTCAATTTGAATATTCCCCAAAAAAGCGTGAGATTTTAGGAGATTATTTGTAGGATCTGAACCTCTTCCTATGCCTCTTACCATGTGTGGATCAGTCAGCACAACACAGGGGAGGCAGGGCAGTGTTTGCCCAGAGATGAAACTCTTTGTGTGAGCAGACTGAGGACGGAGAGGGGGGTCTGCGGACCTGCTATCCTGGAGATTACAGAGGTCCTTCACCATCTCTCTCCACATGAAGGGTTTTCAGCTTCCCACTACCCTGACTGTGACTCTCTGAACTCAGGAAGCCTCTCTATGTGTGTGTGTGTGTGTGTGTGTGTGTGTGTGTGTGTGTGTGTGTGTGTGTGTGTGTGTGTGTGTGTGTGTGTGTGGTGTGTGTGTTGTGTGTGTGTGTGTGTGTCGGTGTGTGGTGTGTGTGGTGCGGTGGTGTTTGTTGTGGGTGTGGTTGGCACTCTCGCTGATAGGGTAATGGCAGCATAACTTTTCACCCCTCTTGTGGTTGGACGTGGCTAATGTAGTGCGTCACTGGTGAACCCCTCTCTGTGGTTGGAGCTGGTAATGTAGTGGTCCACTGGTGAACCGTCCTCTGTGGTTGGAGCTGGCTAATGTAGTGCTCCACTGTGAACCCCTCTCTGTGGTTGGAGCTGGCTAATGGTAGTGCTACTGTGAACCCCTCTCTGTGGTTGGAGCTGGCTAATGTAGTGCTCCACTGTGAACCCCTCTCTGTGGTTGGAGCTGGCTAATGTAGTGCTCCACTGTGAATGCATGCGCAAACCATGTGTGTGGGACAGACTATAAGAGAGATAAGAGGAGATCACTGGGATTTACCAACAAGCTCAGTCAGGAATACTCTCATTTCACTAGATGTTATTTCACATGTATCTCAGATTAGCCCCACATTTCGAAAGTGTACCCTCAAATTGGTATTGAATACATTTGATCAATTGTGTTATAAATATATATTTTTCTCCCCATAAAGATGGGAGTTGATCAATGTGGACTGTTTGTGTGTGCGTGGTGAATAGCGTGTGTGCCTGTAAATACTGTGGTGTGCCTGGTGAATCTGATGGTGTGCTGTGATACTGTGTGTGCTGTGAATACTGTGCGTGCCTGTGAGTCGCTGTGGTGTGGCCTGTGAATACTGGTGTGGTGCCTGTGAGTCTATGTGTGTTGCTGTGAATACTGTGTGTGCCTTGTGAATACTGTGTGTGCCTGTTGAATACTGTGCGTGCCTGTGAATACTGTGCGTGCCTGTGAGTATGGTGGCGTGCTGTGAGTATGTGCGTGGCCTGTGAGTACTGTGCGTGCCTTGAGATCTGTGTGTGCCTGGGTGAGTACTGTGGTGGCCTGTGAATACTGTGTGTGCTGTGAACTGTTGTGTGCCTGTGATACTGTGCATGCCTGTGAGTACTGTGTGTGCCTGTTGATACTGTGTGTGCTGTGCCTAATACGAGATGGGGAGTGATGCAGCTTTCCATTTATAGGCCTTTATGGGCTGCGTAGAATCTTTAGCAGTAGCGTGCAGCGTCTCAAGCCTTCCTTATGGTTGGATTGCACTTTGAGTCCTTTTCGCCTGAAACCAAGCTCATTGCAGCCAGAGACCTCCACAACGTGTCCT
>NW_019943084.1:53249-70074 GCF_002910315.2 Salvelinus sp. IW2-2015
GTGCCTGTGAATACTGTGTGTGCCTGTGAGTACTGTGTGTGCCTGTGAATACTGTGTGTGCCTGTGAATACTGTGTGTGCCTGTGAATACTGTGCATGCCTGTGAGTACTGTGTGTGCCTGTGAATACTGTGTGTGCCTGTGCCTAATAGAGATGGGGAGTGAATGCAGCTTTCCATTTATAGGCCCTTTAATGGGCTGCGTAGAATCTTTAGCAGTAGCGTGCACGTCTCAAGCCCTTCCTTATGGTTGATTGCACTTTGAGTCCTTTTCGCCTGAAAACCAAGCTCATTGCAGCCAGAAGAACCTCCCACACGTTGTCCTTGTGCATCTAAGTAGATTCTGCACCCCAACACCTTTTCACATTAATATTTGTGATGGGTCTGTTCTGCGGACAAAGTTTCTGTTCTCCCCCTTTGTTCCTGCGTTTGATGTAATGGAGGCAACTACAGAAAGGAGAGCAGGGAGAGTGTGTGAAAATGGTAGTTAAGTGGGCTTAAGGGGTGCTTCAGTACTTTCTGAAAGGCTGGGCCTCTGAATGGCCTCTCAGACTGCTGAGCTGCAGTGTAGTAAACAAGACAGGTTCAGCACAAAGGTGTGCCTCAAATGACCCCCCCCCCCGTCCCGTCCCGTCCCACCCCTGTGACATCTGGCCAATCCCAGGAAGATCTGGATGCTTTTCTCATCTCTCCTCCTCCACTTCTCCCCCACGTTTTGTCCCCCCATATCTTTTCTCTTTCTTCTTTAGCTGGAAGGAGGGTTTGTTTTTGTAGTCCCGTGTGTGTGGGGTTACCCCCAGCTAGCCTCATCCCCAGTTCCTGGGTGGCTCAACTCTTTTGTTTGCTTAATTGCGATGAGTATAATGTACTAGTCTCTCGGAGGTCCGCGCAAGACAATTAGACAATCCAGCAAATTTAATGAGACACCGCCAGTCGCCCACAATCCCCCAGCTTTTGGAGCCACCCTGGTCCATTGGCACTGGCGGAGGGGGAAGATAGTGGGCTGTGTGTGGGTGTTATGTATATATGTGTCTTATAGAGTGTGGGTTGCCTGAACAAATACAAGAAAAGGTATCTTGTTTTCAATTGAACATACTTTTTTGGCTGATTCCCATGGCTGGTCCACTCTGGGTTTACTCCCAATCCAGTGGAGGATCGGTGCTTCCCCGGTAGGCAGGCATTCCTGGGAATGGGCCGGTAATGAGCAGCGATTATCCCTTGCACCCAGGGATTGGAAGGAGCACTTCACATTGTCATTCCCGTAAGCAAGAGGGATAGCCGCAGGGCCTCAGTGACTGATGGACCCTGGGGTGGGACGCCACAGGCCCCTCTCTCTCCTGCCCTGCACCAGACACAGATAAAGACAGCCGGACCAAATGGGAAATATTAATAAGCCATTTATTATATCCCTTCGCTCTTTGCCGTATGGAGATTAATTAATAACCGCACTTCGCCGTAGTCAAGTGATCCTAATTCGCAAGCGCAAATCTACACTTGTATGAAGTTGTGAAGGGCAGTGTTTTTTTTCTCAGCCGCTCTCCTTTTTCCTCACTAATCACGCTGTTACAACAAAAGACGGGCTCCATTATTACGTCTGCAGCCCAGAAGAAAGGAAATGGGAAAGGGACAGGGGTTGCCGTTGCCTGACACCCCACGATTAATCTTCCGGTAAGCGTTGTCAGCCAGAAACGGACACAAATGGATCACTCACATTAACCGGGGGAGTGTAGGTAAGGGCTTTAACAAGCGTTTACCAGAGTCCATTTTCTCACTAATGAAGATGGGAATAAGCGACCTCAGATAAAAGCCCTGCCAGCGTGTACTTAAAGGTCTGTCTTCTCACTGAAGAGGAGAAGGAGGAGGAGGAATTAAATCAAAAAGTATTTGTCACATGCGTCAAATAGAACTGGTGTAGACTTTACCGTGAAATGCTTGCGTATGAGATCTTCCCAACGATGCAGAGTTTACAAATAGAAAAATAAAATAACACAAGAATTGAGCTATATACAGGGACTACCAGTACCAGATCAATCAGATCAATGTGCAGAGGTATTTGAGGTAGATATGTACAGTACCAGTCAAAAGTTTGGACTCCTACTCATTCTAGGGTTTTTCTTTAGTTTTACTATGAAAAAACACATATGGAATCATGTAGTAACCAAAGAAGTGTTAAACAAATCAAAATATTTGTGATATTTGAGTTTCTTCAAAGTAGCCACCCTTTGCCTAGATGGCATCTTTGCATACTCTTGGCATTTTCTCAACCAGCTTCATAAGGAATGCTTTTCCAACAGTCTTGAAGGAGTTCCCACATATGAGGAGCACTTGTTAGCTGTGTTTCCTTCACTCTGCAGTCCAACTCACCCTTAACCTTCTCAATTGGGTTGAGGTCAGATGATTGTGGAGGCCAGGTCATCTGATGCAGCACTCCGTCACATGACGTATCACTACAGAATGCTGTGGTAGCCATGCTAGTTAAGTGTGCCTTGAATTCTAAATATATCACTGACAGTATTACCAGCAAAGCACCATCACACCTCCTCCTCCATGCTTCACGGTGGGAACCACTACTCTGCGTCTCACACAGACATGTCGGTTGGAACCAAAAATCTCAAATTTGGACAGATTTCCACTGGTCAAATGTCCATTGCTCATGTTTCTTGGCCCAACCAAGTCTCTTTATTTTATTTGTGTCCTTTAGTAGGGGTTTCTTTGCAGCAATTCAACCATGAAGGCCTGATTCATGCAGTCTTCTCTGAACAGTTGATGTTGAGATGTGTCTTTTACTTGAACTCTCTGAAGCATTTAGTTGGGATGCAATCTGAGGTGGTTTAATCTAATGAACTTATCCTCTGCAGCAGAGGTAACTCTGGGTCTTCCTTTCCTGTGGCGGTCCTCATCAAAGCCAGTTTCATCATAGCGCTTGATGGTTTTTGCGACTGCACTTGAAGAAACGTTCAAAGTTCTTGACATTTTCCGGATTGACTGACCTTCATTTCTTAAAGTAATGATGGACTGTAGTTTCTCTTTTCTTATTTGAACTGTTCTTGCCATAATATGGAGTTGGTATTTTACCAAATAGGGCTATCTTCTGTAATAAACCCCTACCTTGTCACAAAACAATTTGTTGGCTCAAACGCATTAAGAAATTCATTTGACAAATTCATTTCCAAAAGTGTGCAAAGCTACTTTGTGTGGCTACTTTGAAGAATCTCAAGTATGATATATATTTTGATTTGTATAACAATTTTTTGGTTACTATATGATTCCATATGTTTTATTTCATAGTTTTGATTTCTTCACTATTATTCTACAATATAGAAACATTTGTAAAAATAAAGAAAAACTTTTGAATGAGTAGGTGTGTCCAAACTTTTGACTGGTACTGTACATGAAGGCAGTAAGTTCTGGGTAAGTTCCACATCTGGATTGTGCTTGTTTTTTCTACTCAAAATTATTCAATGATCAACAACTTAATTGGTTGTTGATCATTGCCTGACAGCCATTTTCTGGTCTTGCCATAGATTTCTATGTAGATTTAAGTGAAAATTGTAACTCTTCTTGGTAATCAACTCCAGTGTAGATTTGGCCTTGTGTTTTAGGTTTTTGTCCTGCTGAAAGGTGAATTAATCTCCCAGTGTCTGGTGGAAAGCAGAATGAACCAGGTTTTCCTCAAGGATTTTGCCTGTGCTTCGCTTCATTCCGGTTCTTTTTTATCCCGGAAAACTCCCCAGTCCTTAAAATGTACAAGCATACCCATAACAGGATGCAGCCACCACAATCCTTGAAAATATGGAGAGTGGTACTCAGTAATGTGTTGTATTGGATTTTTCCCCAGACATAACACTTTGTTTTCAGGACAAAAAGTGAATTGCTTTACTACATTTTTTGGAGTATTAATTGAGTGCCTTTTTGCAAACAGGATGCATGTTTTGGAATATTTTTTATTTTCAACAGGCTTCCTTCTTTTCATTCTGTAAGTTAGGTTAGTATTGTGGAATAACTATAATGCTGTTGATCCATCCTCAGTTTTGTCCTATCAGAGCCATTAAACTCTGTAACTGTTTTAAAGTCACCATTGGCCTCATGATGAGATCCCTGAATGGTTTATTTCCTCTCCAGCCACTTAGGAAGGATGCCTGTATATTTGTAGTGATTGGGTGTATTGATGTACCAGCCAAAGTGTAATAATTATCTTCACCATGCTCAAAGGGATATTCAGTGTCTGATTTTTTTTTACCCATCCACCAATAGGTGCCCTTCTTTGCGAGACATTGGAAATCCTCCCTGGTCTTTGTGGTCGAATCTGTGTTTACAGTAATTGTATGTGTTGTATATATATAGTATGTATATATATATAGTCTAGTGAGTGTGTTTATACAGTATATAGTCTAGTGAGTGTGTATATATAGTATTGTGTGTATGTATGTATGTGTATATATATATATATATATACTATTATATTATAGTATATATATAGAATGTATATATATAGTCTAGTGAGTGTGTTTATACAGTATATAGTCTAGTGGGTGTGCGTAGGGTCAGTGCAGGTAGCTGGACAGAGGAGGAGGCTTGGTGTATCAGTATAATTTGTATGGCCTTCCTCTGACACCAAATGGTATAGAGGTCTTAGATTGCATGCAGCTAGGCCCCAGGGATGTACTGGGCCGTACCCACTACCCTCTGTACCGTCAAGCGGTGATGTAGCCAGTCAAGATGCTCTCAGTGGTGCAGCTGTAGAGCTTTCTGACGATCTGAGGGCCCATGACAAATCTTTTCAGAAGAGGTTTTGTCGTGCATTCTTCACGACTGTGTTGGTGTGTGCGTGGACCATGTTAATTCCTTAGTGGTGTGGAAACAGAGGAACTTGAAGCTCTCAACCCGCTCCACCTCAGCCCTGTGGATGAGGGTGTGCTCGGCCCTCCACTTCCTGTAGTCCACGATGAGAGAGAGAGAGTGTGGTGCCCTGAGACAACTGTTCTGAGGCTCCCATCGCCCTCACCCCGGTCCTTTGCTTTAATGAGAGGGCCAGACAAGCCCACTGCTGCCACTTTACTAGCCTGCCAGGCCCTGCCCATCTGATCCTCCCTGATCCTGACTTCTGGCCTTTCTGTCTATCTGTCTGTTTGTTGATCCAAAGTGGCAGGACTGGTCAGTACCAGAGGCCGTCTGAGCAGGACAGCACTAGGTCCCTGTACCACACCTGCAGACTGACCTGCCTCCATTTACTGTCATCAGCATGGCCAAGACAAGCACCCTTTAGACTGCCCAACATGCCTGATAAGATGGACAAGAGGGTGGTGTTTGTCCTTGTGGGATTGAGCTTGGTGACTCTCACACACATTGTTTGTGAACTATTTACACAGCAGAGATGTAGGTGCTTGGCAGATCCACACACGGTCATCTCGTGCCCAGACACCCCAGCCCAGGGGAGAGGGAGGTCTCAGCAGGGAGATGTGTTTATGCAGGATGTATTATACATGTCTGTCTGGCCTGTGGTCATGTGACCAGGTCTGTCCAGGCAGGAAGGCAGGCGACTGGGACTGGGATATGAAGGGAAAGTCTCCAGGACATCTCAGCAGCAGAGTCCCAGAGGTAGCCTAGCGAACACACAGAGAGACAGGCCCGTTGAATTCCTAATGCTACCCCTGTCAGCCCCCCCCCCCCCCCCCCCCCGTCTTGACACATGCTGGATAGACTTCTAAGTGTTTGTAAAGGCCGGATACAAAATAAGAAAAATGCTGGACAAGTATCAAGTATTGAATTACAGTTTGAAGAGGATTTACTGTGTTTGTTTCTTCAGGACAGTCAAGGATCTAGTTTTGATGTATTTTGAAATATTCTACCGGTGGTAGGGATGGACTACTTAGGCCTATATTGTAGTATACTATGAATACTAACCTTGTCCCTGCATCCAGATATACTGTGTTGTGCAGACCTTTGTATTACATATATAATTAGTTACCATTATTTGAGGTTAAAGTCAGGCATGAGAACTCCAGAGGTCACCTGTCTTTCCACTGGCCTAACACTGTTGATAAGTTAATGAGCCGGGCCCTTCAACAGTTGGTAAGAGGGTGTTCCAGTTAGAAGGATATGTGGGACATTGAGTCAAACCACTGCTAAAAAATGTATCTTGTTTCTGGTGCGCCGTGGACGTCATTGCAGCGATAGCTGTGCTCGCTGACCCCGAGTTTGACGACACCAGGAGAGGCTCAGTCCGGTCTGTCTGTCTCTCTATCATGCCACACACTCTCCATTTTCTGTGTCGAAGACGCCATTTGACCTTTTTTCCATCCGCCTCCTCCCTCCTCCTCCGCCCCATGCCCAAACATTTTGAATTATATCTTCTCTCACGTATTGCGTCTCTGTAACCAAGGAGCTGACATTGATGCATGTGCTGATAAATCCGCAAACACTGGGAACGAGATTAACAAAGATTTTGAGGAAAGGGTGACAGCTAATTTTGCTCAGTGGTCCGCGTCTCGTTCAGAAGTTGTGTTTTTGATAGAGCGCCACGTCGACTCACGCCGGGGAACTCAACGCTAATGGGAGGAGTTCCGTGGCATTTGCACTTTTTTGATTGTTTTTCTTTCCCCACTCCCCCTTCTCTCTCTCCCTCTCTCCCCCTCTCCCTCTCTCTGTCTCTCTCGCTCTTGGACCCACAGAGCATTTTGCTTGCTTGTCTTGTTCTCCTCTTTTGATTGTACATTCTTAAGTTAGGGTAACATACTCACACCATTGAACATTCTTAAGTTAGAATAACATATTCCCAACATTTGCTATAACTTGCTTGATTTGAAGCTTCTTTAAAGTGGTCACATATAGATGAATAAAGAGTTAACAGGCCGCCTGCTGAAATCATTCCCTTAAAGGGATACTGGCATTGAAGCCCTTAATCCACTTCCCCAGAGTCAGATAAACTCATGGACATAAACTCAGCAAAAAAAGAAACATCCTCTCACTGTCAACTGCGTTTATTTAAGGTAAACTTAACATGTGTAAATATTTGTATGAACATAACAAGATTCAACAACTGAGACATAAACTGAACAAGTTGCACAGACATGTGACAAACAAATTGAATAATGTGTCCCTGAACAAAGGGGGATCAGAATTAAAAGTACCAGTCAGTATCTGGTGTGGCCACCAGCTGCATTAAGTACTGCAGTGCATCTCCTCCTCATAGACTGCACCAGATTTGCCGGTTCTTGCTGTGAGATGTTACCCCAACCTTCCACCAAGGCAGCTTCAAGTTCCCGGAAATTTCTGGGAGGAATGGCCCTAGCCCTCACCCTCCGATCCAACAGGTCCCAGACGTGCTCAATGGGATTGAGATCCGGGCTCTTCGCTGGCCAGGGCAGAACACTGACATTCCTGTATTGCAGGAAATCACGCACAGAATGAGCAGTATAGCTGGTGGCATTGTCATGCTGGAGGGTCATGTCAGGATGAGCCTGCAGGAAGGGTACCACATGAGGGAGGAGGATGTCTTCCCCATAACGCAGAGCGTTGAGATTGCCTGCAATGACAACAAGCTCAGTCCGATGATGCTGTGACACACTGCCCCAGACTATGACGGACCCGCCACCTCCAAATCTATCCCGCTCCAGAGTACAGGCCTCGGTGTAAGGCTCTTTCCTTCGACGATAAACGCGAATCCGACCATCACCCCTGGTGGGACAAAACTGAGGCTCATCAGTGAAGAGCACTTTTTGCCAGTCCTGTCTGGTCCAGCGACGGTGGGTTTGTGCCCATAGGTGATGTTGTTGCCGGTGATGTCTGGTGAGGACCTGCCTTACAGCAGGCTTACAAGCCCTCAGTCTAGCCTCTCTCAGACTATTGCGGACAGTCTGAGCACTGATGGAGGGATTGTGCGTTCCTGGTGTAACTCGGGCAGTTGTTGTTGCCATCCTGTACCTGTCCCGCAGGTGTGATGTTCGGAGGTACTGATCCTGTGCAGGTGTTGTTACACGTGGTCTGCCACTGCGAGGACGATCAGCTGTCCGTCCTGTCTCCCTGTAGCGCTGTCTTAGGCGTCTTACAGTACGGACATTGCAATTTATTGCCCTGGCCACATCTGCGGTCCTCATGCCTCCTTGCAGCATGCCTAAGGCACGTTCACGCAGATGAGCAGGGACCCTGGGCATCGTTCTTTTGGTGTTTTTCCAGAGTCAATAGAAAGGCCTCTTTAGTGTCCTAAGTTTTCATAACTGTGACCTTAATTGCCTACCTTCTGTAAACTGTTAGTGTCTTAACGACCGTTCCACAGGTTCATGTTCATTAATTGTTTATGGGTAATTGAACAAGCATGGGAAACAGTGTTTAAATCCTTTACAATGAAGATCTGTGAAGTTATTTGTATTTTTATGAATTATCTTTGAAAGACAGGGTCCTGAAAAAGGGACATTTCTTTTTTTGCTGAGTTTATGTGGTATATGTTAGACATGGGCTGTATATGGTGAAGACATGGGCTGTAGATGGTAAAGACATGGGCTGTAGATGGTAAAGACATGGGCTGTAGATGGTAAAGACATGGGCTGTAGATGGTAAAGACATTGGGCTGTGAATGGTAACAGACTTGGCTGTATGATGGTAAAGACTGGCTGTAGACTGGTAAAGACATGGGCTGTAGATGGTAAAGACATGGGCTGTAGATAGTAAAGACATGGGCTGTAGATGGTAAAGACATGGGCTGTAGATGGTAAATCAGGGGTTCATTGTCCTATCTCCTCTATCTGTGTAGGATTGTGTTGTAGACACGTGTCTGTCTAATCTTTTTGCTGCATCTCATGGTGACTTCGTTGTGGAGTTCGTGGCGCCCCATCGGCCCTATTGTCTCTACCTCTTCTCAGCATACGTAGAAGTGATATACACTCTCAGGCAGATAACAGTCATTCCTGCCACAGTTGATTCCCCATATTTTCATCTGAGAAAGGCCTCGCAAGCCACTTCTTTCTCCTCGTCGTCCTTCTCACCCTCCTTCTGCTTCTCCACCCTCTCATCAACCAATTTAGTGTCCGAATGGCAGAAACATCTTGTAGTTTTCACCTATTATTTTTTGTACCCTTCCTTTTTTGTCTAAATGTTTTCTCCTTTTACCGCCTCCCTCCTCAGTCGGCTCTCCTGTCTTCATTTGCAGGCAGCTGACAGCTTCTTCTTTGTCCATTTTTTTCTCTCTCTTTTTTTTCTCCATCCGTCCCTCTCCATCTGCTTTCGCTTTTGTTTGCTCAGGTCTTCTCTCATCCCAACTTGATAATGAGGAATGTGGTGTGACCCTGACCTCCATCGGCATGGATACGACCCCTGACCCTGCCATGTGACCCCCCAGTCCCCATTTTGACAGCTTGATTAATTACCTAGTGTTATGATTTATGAGAAAGCGGTACGTAAAAATAATAGACAACAGGTGGTATTTAAAAAAAAAAAAAGGTTCTAAGGGTGTTGGTGGGATGTGGGGGGTTATTTTACGACTGCCTTGAACGCTTAATTGCATTCAACCTCTCTGGGAATGTCCGGGGTTAATAGGAAAATGTCTGCCACTCCATGCTTGGTTTATTTTGTTGTTACCAGGAAGACTCTTCTACATGTGTGTGTACGTGTATTCCACTTTGTAGAGGATGAAGGGGATTGCAGAATATTTGCGTAGCTCCATATGTGTGTTCTCAAGCATGTACTAAGCCATGTGTTAAGACACTGGAAAAGACTCTGCATTACAAGGACACCTATACGTGTTGGTTACCATGGTACCATGTTTATCATGTTCCATACAGCTAGCATGACTTGAAGCCTGGTACATACACTTGCTACTGCAGAAAGCAAGCTACATTTTTCTTACCTACAGTTTTATATGGGCACACACACACACAAAATCAACAACCCCGGCAGGACCACCAGCCCCTCCTCTCAGGCCTCAATAACAGGGCAGAGGTCAAGGGATTCCACTTTAACCCCTAACCCCTGAAGGTCACCCAGGGCCTGTGGTGTTCACTAAGATTAATACCCGGGCCTGGACACTGGGAGCTTATTATTCACCCCAGACAGGCCCATATTACAGAGAGATGACATTGGGACATTGGCTGCTCACACCCCTAGCCCTAACATACCTAGCCCTAACATACTCCCCATAGCCCTAACATACCTAGCCCTAACATACCTAGCCCTAACATACTGCCCTAGCCCTAACATACCTAGCCCTAACATACTGCCCTAGCCCTAACATACCTAGCCCTAACATACTGCCCCTAGCCCTTACATACCAAGCCATAACATACCAACCCTAACGTACCTGCCCTTGCCCTAACATGCCTAGCCCTAACATGCCTGTCCCTAGCCTTAACATACCTAGCCCTAACATACCTGTCCCTAGCCCTAACATACCTGTCCCTAGCCCTAACATACCTGTCCCTAGCCCTAACATACCTGTCCCTAGCCCTAACATACTCTCCCTAGCCCTAACATACTGCCCCTAGCCCTAATATACCTAACACCTAGCCCTAACATACTGTCCCTAGCCCTAACATACCTAGCCCTAACATACTGTCCCTAGCCCTAACATACTGCCCCTAGCCCCAATATACCTAACACCTAGCCCTAACATACTGTCCCTAGCCCTAACATACCTAGCCCTAACACACTGTCCCTAGCCCTAACATACCTAGCCCTAACACACTGTCCCTAGCCCTAACATACTGCCCCTAGCCCTAATATACCTAACACCTAGCCCTAACATACTGTCCCTGGCCCTAACACACTGTCCCTAGCCGTAACATACTGTCCGATAGCCCTACTGACTGCCCTAGCGCCCTATAATATTACTAATCACCTAGCCGCTAACATAACTGTCCCTCAGCCTAAACTACTGTCCGCCCTAGCCTAACCATGACTACCCTAACGATCATTCTGTCACTAGCCCTAATAGTACTGCCTAGCCTAATATAGACCAAACACCTAGCCCTAACAACTGTCCTGGCCCTAACACACTGTCCCTGGCCCTAACACAACGGTCCCTGGCCCTAACACACTGTCCCTAGCCTAACATACCTGTCCCTAGCCCTAACATACCTAGCCCTAACATACCTGTCCTAGCCCTAAGTACCTGTCCCTAGCCCTAACATACTGCGCTAGCCCTAATATACCCTAACACCTAGCCCTAACATACCTGCCCCTAGCCTAACAACTGTCCTAGCCTAAACATACCTGTCCTAGCCCTAACATACCTGCCCTAACATACCTGTCCCTAGCCTAACGTACTGTCCTAGCCCTAACGTACTGCCCCTAGCCCTAAATATACCTAACACCTAGCCCTACACATATTCCCTGGCCCTAACATACCTAGCCCTAACATAACCTGCCCCTAAGCCTAACATAACCTAGTCCATAACACAACTGCCGCCTAGCCCCTACCATACCTAGCCCTAACATACCTGCCCCTAGCCCTAACATACCTGTCCCTAGCCCTAACATACCTGCCCCTAGCCCTACCATACCTAGCCCTAACATACCTGCCCCTAGCCCTACCATACCTAGCCCTAACATACCTGCCTCTAGCCCTAACATACCTAGTCCTAAGATACCTGCCCCTAGCCCTAACATACAGTTGAAGTCAGAAGTTTACATACACTTAAGTTGGAGTCATTAAAACTCGTTTTTCAACCACTCCACAAATTTCTTGTTAACAAACTATAGTTTTGGAAAGTTGGTTAGGACATCTACTTTGTGCATTACACAAGTAATTTTTCCAAAAATTGTTTACAGATAATTTCACTTATAATTCACTGTATCACAATTCCAGTGGGTCAGAAGTTTACATACACTAAGTTGACTGTGCCTTTAAACAGCTTGGAAAATTCCAGAAAATGATGTCATGGCTTTAGAAGCTTATGGTAGGCTAATTGACATAATTTGAGTCAATTGGAGGTGTACCTGTGGATGTATTTCAAGGCCTACCTTCAAACTCAGTGCCTCTTTACTTGACATCATGGGAGAATCTAAACAAATCAGCCAAGACCTCAGATTCTTTTTTTTAGACCTCCACAAGTCTGTTTCATCCTTGGGAGCAAATCCAAACGCCTGAAGGTACCACATTCATCTGTACAAACAATAGTACTCAAGTATAAACACCATGGGACCACACAGCATTCATACCGCTCAGGAAGGAGACACGTTCTGTCTCCTAGAGATTAACGTACTTTGGTGCGAAAAGTGAAGATCAATCCCAGAACAACAGCAAAGGAGGAAACAGGTACAAAAGTATCTATATCCACAGTAAAACGAGTCCTATGTCGACATAACCTGAAAGGCCGCGCAGCAAGGAAGAAGCCACTGCTCCAAAACCGCCATAAAAAAAGCCAGACTACAGTTTGCAACTGCTCATGGGGACAAAGATCGTACTTTTTGAGAAATGTCCTCCAAAATAGAACTGTTTGGCCATAATGACCATCGTTATGTTTGGAGGAAAAAGGCGGAGGCTTGCAAGCCGACGAACACCATCCCAACCGTGAAGCATGGGGGTGGCAGCATCATGTTGTGGGGGTGCTTTGCTGCAGGAGGGACTGGTGCACTTCACAAAATAGATGGCATCATATATGGAAGCAACATCTTTAGACATCAGTCAGGAAGTTAAAGCTTGATCATTCTCTCTACTATTATTCTGACATTTCATATTTTTTAAATAAAGTGGTGATCCTAACTGACCTAAAACAGGGAATTTTTACTAGGATTAAATGCCAGGAATTGTGAAAAACTGAGTTTAAATGTATTTGATTAAGGTGTATGTAAACTTCCGACTTCAACTGTACCTAGCCCCTCTCTCCCGTGCCTCCCCTTCTCTTGCCTTCCTCACTCTCTCCCCCTGCCTCCCCCTCTTTCCCTGCCTCCCCCCTCTTCTCCTCYCYCYYCCCTSCTTCYCYKCCTTCCTCCCCCCYCYTTCCCCCYTCCTGCTAACTCTCTCCCACTGCTTCCYCCCTCTCTCCCCCTGCCTCCTGACTCTCTCCCCTGCCTCCCCCCTCTCTCCCCTTGCCTCCCCACTCTCTCTCCCCCGGCCGTCTCCCCCTCTCAGCTGCAAGGCTCTGATTTATACATTAAATAGTTGGACAGGAAGGTAGGGGGCCACCTATCATTCCATGATCTATATCTTCCCTCGCTCTCATTAAAAATGGATGTGTATGGTGAGGAGAGGACAATATAGAATATATAAATCACAATGCTAATGGTGTAAGAGTGGGGATTTGTATGTATTTCTCACTAGCCCTGTACCTCAGTGTGTCTTTGCTCTTTATACTATGGCCTTACTGCTGTGTACTGTATGCATGTGGACCTCAGGTACAATCTACGGTACAGGCACCTACTGTAGGTGACTGATTTGCTACTGTTCTAGTGCCATACGAGGTAGGTTCTCCATGTAGAAAAAATAAGGAAATTAAGCGATACACAATAGTAGGTCTTTGTAGATAAAAGTTGCTCTTTGGTAAAAGGGATAATTTGGTCATCAGACAATTGAAATGCCTTTATTTGTATGGCATGTTCAACGGAACCAACATTTTTAAACGCTGATTTTTTCCGGCTACAATGTTCAAAAGAAGACTGGATATTGATGACCAATTTACCCCTTTTACCAAAGCATATTCTATCTACAAAAAACTACTGTTGTGGTTCTCTAGCATATTAGTAAGAATGACTCAATAACCTCTTACTTTCGGTTATTTGATAATGAAATCATCTCCAAAATATCGCTATTTTTAAAACAACAAAAAAGGTGGTTGCAATTTCAGTTTAATCCACCAGAAAAGACAAAACAAATATTATAACAATTATTATGGTTAAACTCAAATTGATAAAAATCAAACATTATTTTGTAAAAAAAAACAAAAAAAAACGGTATAATCTTTGTGAATGATTCGTAAATAGGACTGGTGGAGTTATGCCACACATGCAGCTAACAAAAATATATGGAAACGTCTGCTCTATCCAAAATTGCAACAAACTGATTGCAGCATACAGCAAAAATGTATTTAATTTCCTGCAATTATGTCGTTTTTATTTTGGTGATTGTTAGTTTTCAAAGATGATCTTGTTCAAAAAATATATAGCTCCTTTATTTGTTCTACATACTTTATATCTGGTTTAAGTTTACACTGAAAACCTTTTGCCATGCTGAAAATAATTTGCTGAGAATCTGTAACACCTCCACACTATGAGGTCGAAATAACACTCTGAAATTTAGAAAATTATGATTATGCCCTTTTTGTGTAAGAGCTGTTTGACAAATATCCTTGACATTTGAGCCTGTTCAGGTGGAATGGAACTTTTGGACCGCATCATGTCACAGTGTCATCTGATTATAATAGACCAATGACTGTTCATCTCTAGACCATCCTATCAGCCAATTGGGGCTTTGTATGTCAATATTAGATATACAATGACTACATTTAAAAAAAAATTTTTTACAAAGACTTGTTTTGTTGTAGACTTAACACAAACACAGTCTGTGTATGTTCAAATGGATGGATGTTACAATAGTGTGGTTCAATGGTCCACATTGTTGGTGTTCCTCAAATATGCCTGTGACTTGCTATAGCTTGCCCACACCATGAAGAAACAGCATTAGTTTCATCACTTCATCCATACTATTAAAAACCGAGACTATCAGACAGAGTGAGAGGGTAGAGAGGGCCTCCAGGGATGTGGGCTATCTTCTCTGGTGTCAACCAGCCTCTACTGTAGCTAACAAAATGAAAGGAAGCTAAATGAAGCACAGTTACTGAATGGAATCATCCAGGAGACATATAAATAATTGAGATGTGAGGGAGCCTTTGCTTTGCGTCGAGTTTGTTGTGCATATCGCTGACGTGTGTTGTGCGTGCATATGCAGAGGTGCTGAGAGAGAGCGAGAGAGAAAGAGAGAGAGGAAAGATGCCGAGGCACAGGGGATATGAAACACTCCTATTTTCTTCACTTCCTGCTCAGGAACGCTCCACTTTGAACTCATGTATAAATATTCAATTGGCCCTGTAAACAATATCTAAATGAGCACAAATCCATGTCAAGGTTAAACTTCCTTGTTTCTCACTCGGAAGAGAACTATATGCCTCGTTACAAAAGGTTCCTGTGGATTAGGACCTGCCTTAGCTATGTTAATTTGTATCATTAACATAATGATGATCACAGAGACTAGTTCAGGTTGTTATTTAAAGTTGCATTGAATTGATACTCTGTACAGTAATAAAATATGTTGAATGAATACACCTGCTCTCTATTAGACAGTAAGTTTGGTTTGTGAGTGTTGGTGCTTTTGTTGGCGTGAGTGAATATCTACTTGGGACAATCGTGTAGATAAATCTCCCCCAGTGGTGGGGAAAGTACCCAATAGTCATACTTGAGTAAAAGCACAGATACCTAAGTAGAAAATGACTCAAGTGAAAATCACCCAGTAAAATAATACTTAAGTACAAGTCTAAAAGTATTTGGTTTTAAATATACTTAAGTATCAAAGGTGAATGTACAGTTGAAGTCGGAAGTTTACATACACCTTAGCCAAATACATTTAAACTCAGTTTTTCTCAATTCCTGACATTTAATCCTAGGAACAATTCCCTGTCTTAGGTCAGTTAGGATCACCACTTTATTTTAAGAATGTGAAATGTCAGAATAATAATAGAGAATTGTTTATTTCAGCTTTTATTTCTTTCATCACATTCCCAGTGGGTCAGAAGTTTACATACACTCAATTAGTATTTGGTAGCATTGCCTTTAAATTGTTTAACTTGGATCAAATGTGTCAGGTAGCCTTCCACAAGCTTCCCACAATAAGTTGGGTGAATTTTGGCCCATTCCTCCTGGCAGAGCTGGTGTAACTGAGTCATGTTTGTAGGCCTCCTTGCTCGCACACCGTTTTTCAGTTCTGCCCACAATTTTTCTATAGGATTGAGGTCAGGGCTTTATGATGGCTACTCCAATACCTTGACTTTGTTGTCCTTAAGCCATTTTGACACAACTTTGGAAGTATGTTTGTTGAGAGAGATGGCTGTTTCTTCTTGATTTTCCCATGATGTCAAGTAAAGAGGCACTGAGTTTGAAGGTAGGCCTTGAAATTCATCCACAGGTACACCTCCAATTGACTCAAATTATGTCAATTAGCCTACCATAAGCTTCTAAAGCGATGACATCATTTTCTGGAATTTTCCAAGCTGTTTAAAGGCACAGTCAACTTAGTGTATGTTAAACTTCTGACCCATGGAATTGTGATACAGTGAATTATATAAGTGAAATATCTGTAAACAATTTTTGGAAAATTACTTGTGTCATGCACAAAGTAGATTCCTAACCGACTTTCCAAAACTATAGTTTGTTAACAAGGAATTTGTGGAGTGGTTGACAAACGAGTTTTAATGACTCCAGCCTAAGTGTATGTAAACTTCTGACTTCAACTGTAATTGCTAAAATATACTTAAGTATCAAAAGTAAAAGTATGAAATAATTTCAAATTCCTTAATATACGTAAACCGGACTGCACCATTTTCTTGTTTTTATTTACATATAGCCAGGGGCATGCTCCAACACTGACATCATTTGCAAATGCAGCATGTGTTTATAAATCCGTCAGATCAGAGCAGTAGGGATGACCAGGGATGTTCTTTTTAGTGAGTCCGTCAGATTAGGGCTGTAGGGATGACAGGGATGTTCTCTGTTTAGTGAGTCCGTCAGATTAGAGGCTGTAGGGATGACCAGGGATGTTCTCTGTTTTAGTGAGTCCGTCAGATTAGAGGCTGTAGGGATGACCAGGGATGTTTCTCTGTTTAGTGAGTCCGTCAGATTAGCGGGCTGT
>NW_019943084.1:70099-76573 GCF_002910315.2 Salvelinus sp. IW2-2015
GCTGGGTCATTGTCCATTTGGAAGAAACCATTTGGAGACCAAGTTTTAACTTCACTGACTGATGTCTTGAGATGTTGCTTCAATATATCCACATAATTTTCCTTGCTCATGATGCCATCTATTTTGTGAAGTGCACCAGTCCCTAATGCAGCAAAGCATCCCCACAACATGATGCTGCCACCCCGTGCTTCACGGTTGGGATGGTGTCTTCGGCTTGCAAGCCTCCCCTTTTTCCTCCAAACATAACGATGGTCATTATGGCAAACAGTTCTATTTTTGTTTCATCAGACCAGAGGACATTTCTCCAAAAAGTACGATCTTTGTCCCAATGTGCAGTTGCAAACCGTAATCTGGCTTTTTTTTAATGGCGGTTTAGGAGCAGTGGCTTCTCCTTGTCTGATGCGGAGCGCCTTCGGGTTATGTTGTTCTGGGATTGATTTGCACTTTCCGCACCAAAAGTCACTGCTCTCCTAGAGAGACAGAAACGCATCTCCTTCCTGAGCGGTTTGAAGGCTGCGTGGTTCCATGGTGTTATACTTTGACTATTGTTTGTACAGATGAACGTGGACCTTCAGGGTTGAAATTGCTCCCAAGGTGTCTGATGAACCCAGACATTTGAGGTTAAATAAGGTTGATTCCATGGCTGATGTCAAAGTCTAAAAAAAGAAGAAAATGCTCGTGATTTAAAGAGGCACTGAGGTAGGGATGACCAGGGATGTTCTCTGTTTAGTGAGTCCGTCAGATTAGAGGCAGTAGGGATGACCCGGGATGTTCTCTGTTTAGTGAGTCCGTCAGATTAGAGGCTGTAGGGATGACCAGGGATGTTATCTTGATAAGTGTGTGAATTTGACCATTTTCCTGTCAAAATGTAACGAGTACTTTTGGGTGTCAGTAAAAATGTATGGAGTAAAAAAGTACATAATTTTCTTTAGGAATGTGGTGAAGTAAAAGTTGTCAAAATAGTAAATTACAGATACCCCCAAAAACTACTTAAGTGGTATTTTCAAGTATTTTTACTAAAATGGTCTCCCCTGGCTTGGTCTCAGTTAGACATATTTGTATAAAAGAGCTGGTGGTGGGGCGTGTGTGTGTGTGTGTGTGTGTGTGTGTGTGTGTGTGTGTGTGTGTGTGTGTGTGTGTGTGTGTGTGTGTGTGTGTGAGAGGAGTTGGGGCTATAGAAGGGCTGGTGGTGGGGTTTGGGAGGTATTGTAACTTAACCGTAACAGTGCTTTGCTAGCTGTGTGGTATCTGGGAGAGAGGAGAGGGGGATAATGGGACCCTGAAAAACCCCTTGTGGAGCCGGAGACTGACAAGGTCACACAGAGCAGGGGTGGCCCCGAGAGAGAGGGGCCTCAGCCCAGGAGTGGCCAATTTCATATTTCACATTTTTTATTCCCACATGCTCCACCACCAGGGCCCTCATGCTGCTTTATGGGCCACTACAAGAATATCTCGGGTCGCTTTGTTTCTCTATCTCTTTCTGTGTTACACTACATACTGTATAGTAAGTGTCGGCAACAGGCGGCCTGCGAGTGATTTTGTTTTGTTGTTGTCAGGAATTAATTTAGGAAACCTGTTCCCAAGTATTCCCTCAAATTAACAAATAAATCTCAACATAATCAAGGTATGAAATTATTATTTTCTAATAGTCTTTTTTTTGTTGCTTAGTTGTGGTCAATTTGAAGTGTAAAAATTATTATAAATATTTTTCTGGCATCTGACCTTTCGCTCTGACAAACATTTCCCCAATTTATTTAGGGCTGCAATCCCGTTAACGGGATCGATATGACAACAGCCAGTGAAAGTGCAGGGCGCCAAATTCAAACAACAGAAATCTCATAATTAGAATTCCTCAAGCATGCAAGTATTTTACACCATTTTAAAGATACACTTCTTGTTAATCCCACCACAGTGTCCGATTTAAAAAAGGCTTTACAGCGAAAGCACCACAAACGATTATGTTAGGTCACCGCAAAATCACTGAAAAACACAGCCATTTTCCCAGCCAAGTGACAGGAGTCACAAAAAGCAGAACTAGAGATAAAATTAATCACTAAGCTTTGATGATCTTCATCAGATGGCACTCATAGGACTTCATGTTACACAATACATATATGTTTTGTTTGATAAAGTTCATATTTATATCCAAAAACCTAAGTTTACATTGGCGCCATGTTCAGAAATGCCTCCAAAATATCTGGAGAAATTGCAGAGAGCCACATCAAATAACAGAAATACTCATCATAAACTTTGATGAAGATACATGTTTTACGTAGAATTAAAGATGAACTTGTTCTTAATGTGTGTGTCAGATTTCAAAAAGCTTTACGGCAAAAGCACAATATTCAATAATCTGAGAACAGCGTTCAGCCACAAAAGGAAGCCATACCCGCCAAATTGTGGAGTCAACAAAAGTCATAAATAGCATTATAAATCTTCACTTACCTTTGCTGATCTTCGTCGGAATGCACTCCCAGGACTCCCACTTCCACAAGAAATGTTTGTTTTGTTCGGTAATGTCCATCATTTATGTCCAAATAGCTACTTTTGTTAGCGCGTTTGGTAAACAAATCCAAAGTCACGAAGCGCGTTCACTAAAAGCAGACAAAATGTCAAAAAGTTCCGTAACAGTCAGTAGAAACATGTCAAACGATGTATTGAATCAATCTTTAGGATGTTTTTAACATAAATCTTCAATAATGTTCCAACCGGAGAATTCCATTGTCTTCAGAAGTGCGATGGAACAGAGCTCCCTCATGTGAACGCGCATGGTCAGAGCATGGCAGACCTTACTCATTCCCCTCTCCTTCGGCCCCACTTCACAGTAGAAGCATCAGACAAGGTTCTAAAGACTGTTTACATCTAGTGGAAGCCGTAGGAAGTGCAAACGGACCCATATCCCACTGTGTATTCGATAGTCGATGAGTTGAAAACCTACAAACCTCAGATTTCCCACTTCCTGGTTGGATTTTTTTCTCAGGTTATTCCCTGCCATATGAGTTCTGTTATACTCACAGACATCATTCAAACAGTTTTAGAAACTTCAGAGTGTTTTCTATCCAATACTACTAATAATATGCATATATTAGCAACTGGGACTGAGGAGCAGGCAGTTTACTCTGGGACCTTATCATCCAAGCTACTCAATACTGCCCCTGCAGCCATAAGAAGTAAAACAATTTTGCCCGATCATTTTCCAAGTTGGTCATTTCACTGTCGGCCTTGGTGCCTTGTTCAGATCTCCTTTCCCCAGTGTAGCCTCCAGACTTGTTGCCGCCTGGTCTCCGTCCCTCGCCTTCTGATTGGTTGTACAATGCCAAGCTCCCCTTTGCCTGTGAAGCCGTGACAGCCAATCACGGGAAGGCTATCACATAAACAAGGAGGTATAGCCGAGGGTGTCGGAATAGGAAGTGTCAGCTGCCCTGATTCTAACACAATAACAACCCCCCAATAGGGAGAAGAGAATTGCCAGCGATAGCTGATACTGTAGCATATGTGTGATCACATACTATTTAATTCAGATACAGATCCAAACACATAGTGTATGTATTTATTATGGATCCCCATTAGTTCCTGACCAACTTGCCCTCTAAATACACCTCTGCTGTCTTCAACCAGGATCTCAGCGATCACTGCCTCATTGCCTGCGTGCGTAATAGGTCCGTGGTCAAACGACCACCCCTCATCACGTCAAACTCTCCATTAAACACTTAAGCAACCAGGCCTTTCTAACCGACCTGGCCCGGGTATCCTGGAAGGATATTGACCTCATCCCGTTAGTAGAGGATGCCTGGTTTCTCTTCAAAAGTTATATCCTCTCCATCTTAAATAGGCATCATGCCCCATTCAAAAAATGTAGAACAGATATAGCCCTTGGTTCACCCCAGGCTTGACTGCCCTTGACCAGCATAAAAACATCCCGTGGCGTTCTGCATTAGCATCGAATAGCCCACGCGATATGTAACTCTTCAGGGAAGTCAGGAACCAATATTCTCAGTCAGTTAGGAAAGCTAAGGCTAACTTTTTCAAACAGAAAATTGCGTCCTGTAGCACTAATTCCAACAAGTTTTGGGACACTGTAAAGTCCATGGAGAATAAGAGCACCTCCTCCCAGCTGCCCACTGCACTGAGGATAGGAAACACTGTCACCACCGATAATTCTACGATAATCTATAATTTCAAAAAGCATTTTGCCACGGCTGGCCATGCTTTCCACCTGGCTACCCCTACCCCGGTCAACACCTCAGCACCCCCTGCAGCAACTTGCCCAACCCCCCCCCTGCTTCTCTTTCACCCAAATTCAAACAGCTGATGTTCTGAAAGAGCTACAAAATCTGGATCTCTACAAATCAGCTGGGCTAGACAATCTGGACCCTCTCTAAAATTTTCCGCCAAAATTGTTGCAACCCCATTACTAGCCTATTCAACCTCTCTTTCATATCGTCTGAGATCCCCAACGATTGGAAAGCTGCGCGGTCATCCCCCTCTTCAAAGGGGGAGACACTTTCGACCCAAACTGTTATAGACCTATATCCATCCTGCCTGCCTTTCTAAAATCTTCGAAAGCCAAGTTAATAAACAGATCACCGACCATTTGGAATCCCACCGTACCTTCTCCACTATGCAGTCTGGTTTCCGAGCTGGTCATGGGGGCACCTCAGCCACGCTCAAGTTCCTAAACGATATCATAACCGTCATCGATAAAAGACAGTCCTGTGCAGCCGTATTCATCGACCTGGCCAAGGCTTTCGACTCTGTCAATCACCGCCTTCTTATCGGCAGACTCAATAGCCTTGGCTTCTCAAATGACTGCCTTTCCTGGTTCCCCAACTACTTCTCAGATAGAGTTCAGTGTGTCAAATCGGAGGGCCTGTTGTCCGGACCTCTGGCAGTCTCTATGGGGGTGCCACAGGGCTCAATTCTCGAGCCGACTCTTTTCTCTGTATACATCAATGATGTCACTCTTGCTGCTGGTGATTCTCTGATCCACAGCTACGCAGACGACACCATTCTGTATACATCTGGCCCTTCTTTAGACACTGTGTTAACTAACCTCCAAACGAGCTTCAATGCCATACAACACTCCTCTCGAGGCCTCCAACTGCTTTTAAATGCTTGTAAAACGAAATGCATGCTCTTCAACCGATTGCTGCCCGCACCATCCCGCCCAACTAGCATCACTACTCTGGTCGGTTCTGACTTAGAATATGTGGACAACTACAAATACCTAGGTGTCTGGTTAGACTGTAAACTCTCCTTCCAGACTCACATTAAGCATCTCCAATCTAAAATTAAATCTAGAATCGGCTTCCTATTTCGCAACAAAGCCTCCTTCACTCATGCCGCCAAACATACCCTCATAAAACTGACTATCCTACCGATCCTTGACTTTGGTGTTGTATTTTTCAAAATAGCCCCCAACACTCTACTCAGCAAACTGGATGTAGTCTATCACAGTGCCATTTGTTTTATCACCAAAGCCCAATATACTACCCACTACTGCGACCTCTATGCTCTCGTTGGTTGGCCCTCACTACATATCCATCTGCAAACCCACTGGCTCCAGTTCATCTATAAGTCTTTGCTAGGTAAAGCCCCGCCTTATCTCAGCTCACTGGTCACCATAGCAACACCCACCCGTAGCACACGCTCCAGAAGGTATATTGCACTGGTCATCCCCAAAGCTAACACTTCCTTTGGCTGCCTTTCCTTCCAGTTCTCTGCTGCCAATGACTGGAACTAATTGCAAAAATCTTTGAAGCTGGAGTCTTTTATCTCCCTCTCTAACTTTAAGCATAAGCTGTCAGAGCAGCTTACCGATCACTGGCTGTGTACAGGTACAATCTGTAAATAGCACACCCGACTACCTCATCCCCATATTATTACTTACCCTCTTGCTCTGTTGCACCCCAGTATCTCTACTTGCACATCATCATCTGCACGTCTTTCACTCCAGTTTTCATGCTATATTGTAATTGTTTTCGACCTCTATGGCCTATTTATTGCCTACCTCCCTATTCTTCTACATTTACACACACTGTACATATATTCTTTCTAATTTTCTTTTTTTTGTTTCTTTTTTTACCTTTATTTAACTAGGCAAGTCAGTTAAGAACAAATTCTTATTTTCAATGACGGCCTAGGAACAGTGGGTTAACTGCCTTGTTCAGGGGCAGAACGACATATTTTTACCTTGTCAGCTCGGGGATTCGATCTTGCAACCTTTAGGTTACTAGTACAACACTAACCACTAGGCTACCTGCCGCCCCTTTTGTGTTTGTTTATTTGTAACTCTGTGTTGTTGTTTTCTTGTTCTCAACTGGCCTACCTGGTTAAATAAAGGTGAAATAAAAATAAAATAAATAAAAGGCAGCAGCTACTCTTCCTGGGGTTTATTATGGATCCCCATTAGTTCCTGCCAAGACAGCAGCTACTCTTCCTGGGGTTTATTATGGATCCCCATTAGTTCCTGCC